>NC_142934.1:61577049-61587049 GCF_046866305.1 Octopus bimaculoides | reverse complement strand
ACACACACACACACACACACACACACACACACACACACACACACACACACACACACACACACACACACACATATATATATATATATATATATATATAATATTTCAGAAGACTTGTTAAAACCCCTCTGGATACTGGAATAAGAATATATGTGGACATATATAGCTTAGTGGTTGGGGTGTTGTCCTCAAGATTGTAAGATTAAGGTTTTGATTCCTGGATCAGGCAATGCATTGTTCTTGAGCAAAACATTTTGTCCTTTCATGCTGTTCTAGTCTACTCAGCTGACAAAAGTGAGTAAACCTGTGATGGACTGGTGTCTCGTCCTGGAGGAAATATTTACATCACAGAATCTTGGAAACCAGCCTAATGAGTCTATAGTTCAGAAAGGACCTTTGATCCCAAGATCTACTGATTATATATTCTTGCAAATATATTTGTAATTATGAGCCAATGATGGAGCCTCTCTGTGGTTACTTTGCATGGTAGAAATAGCAGCTACATCACTCTCCACTCTCCCTAATGTGCCTATCCGCGCTCTCTCTATTTTCCAACATATCTACCACACTCCACTTCTCAGCCGCTCCATTTTCTCTCACTGTCACTTGCTACAGCTATCTCTTCCATATCTCTAAACATCTCCCCTCACACTCTTATGGAACATTGCTCTCTATCCCCTTGGTACTATTTATACTCCCCCTATTGTTCCCAATAGAAAGACCCACATTACATCTCCAGCACCGTCCATTTTTATCTTTCTCCCTCTGACTGTCTTTCTCTATCTTTCTCTAACTCTTTCTCCTCTTCCTCTCCTCCCCTGGTGTAGACAAGCATCCCTCTACTATACTCTACCCTCTCATCTCGCCCACAACCACTTTCCTCAGCTCCACTCTCTCTTTCTCTCTCTCTTAGCTGAGAGGTCTTTGCCTTGCAAACTGCCTGGCAACCCTGCTGGCACCGTGTAAAAAGCACCTGTGCTGGTGCCACATAAAAAGCATTAATGCTGGGGTCACACAATAAGGACCAATACTGGTCTCACCTGTGCTAGTGCCACATAAAAAGCATTGATGCTGGGGCCACATAAAAAGCATCCAGTACACTCTGCTAAGTGGTGTTATTAATAAGAAGAGCATCCAGCTATAGAAACCATGCCAAAACAGACAAATGTAGTCTGGTGTAGTAGCACTCTGGCATGCCAGCTTCTGCTGAACTCTCCAACCCATGCTAACATGGAAAATGAATGTTAAATGATGATGATTATGATAATGAAGAAGATGATGATGATGATGATGACAACGATGACAATGACGATAACGTCGACAATGATAATGATGATGATATGCAGTGCATCTTCACATATACCCTAGACATTATTTCTTCATCCATCTTATCCACGAAGTTCAGACATTGAAAAACAAAAGGTGGCAATTATATTGATTCTGATGTCTGCAAAATCTTGACAATAGCTTGCATGAGAATCCTCAGGAAAAGTTGCCTGCCTATGAAGGCCATTGTTGTCTTATTTCCTGCATAAGAAGTATTTAGAGTATACTGCCTGCTGGCATGGCACATATGTGTATGTGTATGTATATGCGGATATACATACACATATATCATTCATCTATATATATATATGTGTGTGTGTGCTTGCGTATTATATATATGTGTGTATATATATATATATATATATATATATATATATATATATATATATATATATATATATATATATATATATATATAAATAAATACATATATATAAACCCCTTCAGGTAGATGGCCCTGCTCAGTATGTAGAAAAGGAGTAGGTAGTAACTCTATAAGATGTACCCGGTGCAAGCTATGGACACATAAGAGGTGCAGCAACATCAAAGGCAGGTTAACTAGCAAGTTAGTTTTTGTTTGTGGCAGATGTTCAGGTGCAATAAAGACTGCAAACAAACAGGAAACAACTTCTATCTCATTCCAGGGTGAAAAAACTAGAGGTAGTCGATAGCTTCCGCTATCTGGGCGACCAAGTTAGTAGTGGGGGTGGGTGCGCTGAAAGTGTAGCTGCTAGAATAAGAATAGCCTGGGCAAAGTTTAGAGAGCTCTTACCCCTGCTGGCGACAAAGGGACTCTCACTCAGAGTAAAAGGCAGACTGTATGACGCATGCGTACGAACAACCATGCTACATGGCAGTGAAACATGGGCTGTAACTGCTGAGGACATACGTAAGCTCGCAAGGAATGAAGCCAGTATGCTCCGTTGGATGTGTAATGTCAATGTGAATACCCGTCAGAGTGTAAGTATCTTGAGAGAAAAGCTGAACATTAGAAGCATCAGTTGTGGCGTGCAAGAGAGACGATTGCGCTGGTATGGACATGTGGTGAGAATGGAGGAGGATAGCTGCGTGAAAAAGTGCCACACCCTAACAGTTGAGGGAACCCGTGGAAGAGGTAGGCCCAGGAAGACCTGGGCTGAGGTGGTGAGGCAAGACCTTCGTACATTGGGCCTCACCGAGGCGATGACTACGGACCGAGACCTTTGGAAATGGGCTGTGCGTGAGAAGACCCGGCAAGCCAAGTAAGATCGTTGCCAGTGCCCCTGGACTGGTTCTTGTGCGGGTGGCACATGAGATGCACCATTTTGAGCGTGGCCGTTGCCAGTACCGCCTGACTGGCTCCTGTAGGATTTTCGAGCGAGATCGTTGCCAGTGCCCCTGGACTGGCTTGTGCGGGTGGCACATAAAAGACACCATTTCGAGCGTGGCCGTTTTCGTGCGGGTGACACGTAAAAGCACCCACTACACTCTCTGAGTGGTTGGCGTTAGGAAGGGCATCCAGCTGTAGAAACTCTGCCAAATCAGACTGGAGCCTGGTGTTGCCATCCGGTTTCACCAGTCCTCAGTCAAATCGTCCAACCCATGCTAGCATGGAAAGCGGACGTTAAACGATGATGATGATGATGATGATGATGATATAAAGTCAAAATAAGCAACAAGGATATCCAGAGGTAATGCAGTATGATTTTTTCATGCAATTCCATTTAATTGAACAATGCAATCCTTACATCAATTTAAAATGCAGAGTAATCCTCAGCTGCACAAAGACATAGAATTTAATTAAATTAGAACAGATGGACACATTAGTATAATTATACCTAAAATCTCCAAGAAGTTAAGAAGTTAAGGAGATAGACAAAGAACATGCTGTCTTCACTTCAGCATGTGTGTGTGTGTGTGTATATATATATATATATATATATATATACATACACAAATACATATGTGTGTGTGTGTGTTTGTGTGTGCGTGTGTACATTCATGTAGTGGGACTGAAACCCTAATCAAGTGATTCCAAAGCAAACTTTTTACATCGCACAACTATATATATATACATATGTACACACACACACACACACACATACATTTTCAAATATAAATAAAGTGGAAGTATAGAAAAATAAACATTATTTTCTGTCTTACTTTTAGTTTTGTTCCATTTTGAAAAATAAAAATTTATTTTATGGTTTAATATAGTTTATATTTTGAATTCCATATATATGGGGACATGAAAATCTTTCAAGTGATTAGGGCCTCTATCGGTCTTAATCTGGCCCTGTATCCAACTGTGTAAGTTAGACAGAGATAAAAGACTTTTCTCTCAGGTAAAAACCTTGTGGTATCAAATACTGCTAGGGACCTCAGAGTAACAGTTGATAACAACTTAAGCTGATAACAATGAAGCCGATATGGCCTAGAGAACATGCTTCTGGATTCTCAGACTTTTTGATCAAGAGAAGCTTCTACTAGTATCCTTCCTTTGTCCACCTTTGCCTGTCCTCACCTTGAATACTTTTGCCCATTGAGGTCAAACTACACAAAGCAAAATATAATAAAGATTGAAGCACCTCAGAGTATTGATCACAAGGAAAACAAATCACATGACAAGTCTTGATTATTAAGAACATTTTGAGAAAAATCAAATGTTATGCTCTTCAACACTGCTGTGAATGCTATATCATCTATATGATTTGGAAAATATTCCAACAGTACTGCTCAAATGATGTTGGCGTCAACTTTATAATTCTCCCAGAACCATGTGGTTGGGAAGCAACATTCTGACCACACAACCTCGCCTTCCACCTTTCTCTATACTTATTGCATAATCCTGACAATACACCACATATTTGCATACCTGAATCCTCTTCTGCTTATATATATATATATATATATATATATATATATATATATATATATATATATACATTTATATATATTGAATAAGATAGAGTCAACAAGAAGGAGTACGGTTAGACAGTTATTAGATTTTATATATATATATATATAATGAATTTATTGCATATATTGTTCAGGTGTACTAAAACTGCTACTTATATCTATATAATGAGTTTATAATATAGTGTGCTTAGGTACACTACAACTTCAGCTGTTGATACTGACTGCACACATACACCTGAGTCTGCTTTGGCATGATTTTTATGGGTGGATACCCTTTGCCCTTCCTAATACTAACTTAGACACCTTAACACATAAATGTAATACCCACCCGCATCATATTTAATTATAATGAAACAAATTCTCAAGAGGTCTTTGAATAATGAAGAAATAAATTCTTTAAGATAGACAATGATATTTAAAATTAATATATTTTTAAAAAATTCTTATCATTGATTTAAGAAGCAATAAAATTTCTCAGAAGAACATGTCATAATTAAACTTTATCTTTACGTTATGTCTTCAAAATGCTTGTATATATAAACATGCATACATATACACACACATATATATATACATACATGGTGCATACAAACACACACACATACATTCCTATATATATGTATGTGTGTGTGTGTTTACACATATATTTACAAGCATTATATATATATATATATATATATATATATATATATATATATATATATATATGTATATGCAGATGTATGTGTGTATATGTGTGTGCGTGCGCGTGCGCACATGTGTGCATGTGTGTGTAAGCTGTGGGTAATAAGATGTCAAATATAATTCTTATTATATATATTTACATTTCCCTTCAAGTGTTATATAAATATAAGTATGTTATGAATTGATTTGATACCTTTGGACTACTTGTTTATAGTTTTGTTCTGTTATAACTACATGCATGTAAACACACACGCACGCATGCACACATACACACACACACACACATACACACGCACACACACGGATTTCAAGACAGCATGTGAGAGAAAACCGTGACGTCATAGGAGAGAAATGTGTCCGCATGGATGAAGGTGCCCTTGCATTTAATGATTGTGTAAAGAAAGAGACTTGGAGATGCCATTATGAAAGAATGCTGAATGTGGAGAATGAATAGGAGGTGGAGAGTCTGCCAAAAGTTGATCCAATTGAGGGACCAGCTACCTGAATCGACAGTACCCTGGTAGATAAAGCAATTAAGGATATGAAGACAGGAAAAGCACCTGGCCCCTCAGGAATCACTGCTGAGATGCTTAAAATATTGGATTGTGTGGGTTATGGTCTTGTCACCCGCATCATAAATCAGGTAGTTCATGAAGGAGTCATACCCAATGACTGGTGTAGCAGCACCATACTCAACTGCTACAATAGTAAAGATGGTGCTTTAGACAGAAATAATTACAGAGGTATCAAATTATTGAAAGTACAGAGAGGATCATAGCCCAACTAATTAGGGAGATGCTGGATGCCCTTCCTAATGCCAACCACTTTACAGATTGTATTGAGTGCTTTTTATGTGGCACCTTGGTTTTAGACAAAAAAAAAAAAATCTCCAGAAAAACAAAAGACAACCTCACCCCACAAAAAATTAGCAAGACTGGAATCTAAGGAAGTTACTGATGTAATTACTGTTGTTTAGCCCCAGGTGAGCCTTGATCCAGTAGACCTATGATCAAAAATGTTCCAGTTATGACCATCCTATCTTTTTGTATATCGCAAACTACAATGTCTGATGTCTCCGTTGTGTTTTAGGATGGCATGGTAAGATTTGAGCCACAATTTCTTGTAGGATACATTATATTTCTATCAGATCAAATTTGTCTGCTATTTTTGAGGCGGCTGATTGAATATATTATGAGTTATCACTCCTCATGGCACACAAACTCATCTTCTTTCAGCAATTTTACTAACTCAACACTGCTTATTGTATGTGTATGAGCATTTGCATGTATGTGTGTGTGCATGCACATGTGGTTCTGTTTGTTAGTTAGCATGTGTCACTGTCATCCTATGTGTATAAATGAGTGTGTGTGTGTGTGTGTGTGTGTGCATGTGGTTCTGCCTGTATTTTTATACAACCATCAGTGTGCAAAGCACTCCTCACGAATACGGATTCGTAAGATGGTTGTGATTTGTAAACAGTTTTGTGTAGGAATCAGGAAGAGAAGTATGAACATACAATGTGCTGCATGTGCACACTGAATTCGTAAAATGGAAGAGAAGAATAAAAATGCAATGTGCATGTCAAAATAAAATGTATGAGAAGATCAAAACAAATTATACAGTAGTCTGTACGCCATGTCTGACACCACTATCATGCAGCTTTGTTGCAATTTTCTTGTATCTGTAACTGTGTTATTTTATGTCCATGTGTATGTATGAGTGAGTGAGTGAGTGCATGTATATGTGCTTTCAGACATGTTCTTCAGTAATTCTTTTGTGTTATAATAAATAAATACATATCCTCATGCCCCTACAGCTCAATGATGTAACTATGAAGAACATTATAAACTAACACATTTTGTTATCTCTTATGTTGTGGTCAAGTCCTCCTATAAGCTTAGAAATGGTAACAAGACACTGCTCAAGAGTAATAGTGAACTTGATCCAAGTAAGCCCAAGGTCTCCATTTATCACAGTCAACCTTGCTATTAATTTGGAGGGCTGAAACTAGTCAGAGGCTTCATGTGATGGCTAAAATGTACCAGGAGGTCATGGATGAAAGAATTATTATTAACCTCTGAGAAACTAACAAAATATTTGAAAATATGAATGAGACCTAGTCTCAGTAAGCTGCATTGCAAGCTGCTCATCTATTTGAGTAGTAACACTAAATAAGAACTGATATAGAGTAGAAAATATTCTTTTGTTTAACTGCTGGACATCTCTTTCAAGTGTCTGTGGTATGTTAAACTGTGCTCTGTGTAGACTATAAGACATATACCACAACAAAATTGACACATGTTCTTTGTTGTTACATTGTTGGGCTGAAAGACATAGACTACAATAAGGAGATGGTTTTTACATTATCTTGCATATAGTTATGGACAGGCTATTTGGTTCACCTCCAATTCGGTTCAGATACATGATGTTGAAAGACCACATGAATGGGCTAAACATCAATGGGATTTGGGGTGGGTTGTCTCTCTTGTCTATGAGTTTCATGTGTTTTAATAGCTGGCATTTTGAGAGAATCATCTCCACTGCATCAAATCGCAGCCTATTGGCAAACAAGTAGGGCACATGCTTTGAGTAATTGTGTTTGATAATATCTATCTATCTATCTATCTATCTATCTATCTATCTATCTATCTATCTATCTATCTATATATCTATCTATCTATCTATCTATCTATCTATCTATCTATATATATATATATATATATATATATATATATATATATATATACACATATATATATGGGTATTTGTGTGTCTTTATGTCTACTTGTCTTGACATCATGTGACAGTTGTGACTGTCACTGTGATAAAAGCAGAGTCCTTCATTTACAAACTTCTGTTTAAAAATGTCCAATCATGGGAGAATATCCCTTTACTTGGAACCAGATGAGTGCCAGTAACAGGTAGAGCATCCAATCATAGAAAATCTGCTTCAAAAACTTCTATCTGAAGTATGGAAAAGTGGATGCAAAAGCAACAATGATAATGACAATAACCATGACGGCGAAGACAACAATCATTAGAACGATGATGATAATGATGATGATGAAATATTTTTGGTAACTTGCAGTATTAAATTCAAGTTGTCCTGTTAATAAATCTCAAACACATTTAGCTGACACATTATCCTCCAGCAGAGATATACCTTAACTATAAAATGTGAGCAAAACTAAAATACATTCCATTTGTAATACATGCTTAACCAAACTTTTGAAATATGCATGCCTGAACTTAATTAAGTTCCTTTGTTTACGATTATGAAGCTAATGAGCTGAATCCATGGTTATGATACTTTTCAGTATAGAACTTTTAGCATATTTCCTATTTCCCATGCTGGATTGATTGTCTCCAAGATTCTCTCAGCACAACCTAAGTCATGCTTAAGGACATAGAGGTAATGGAGTGTTAACTTGCAGGATTATAAACGAGATTCAAACAAGTGGAATGTTAATGCTCTTGGCTGTTAATCAACAAGCTATAGTGTATATAGGATGAGACTTAAATTTCTTCTGAAGTACTTAGTTATTTTGTCTGTTTTTACTTCTGTTTACTTGAGCATATTATTATTATTATTATTATTATTATTATTATTATTATTATTATTATCATTATTATTATTATATATACATATACATATGTATATATATATATATATATATATATATATATATATATATATATATATATATATATATATATATATATATATATATATGTGCGTGCGTGTGTATACACATATACGTAATATATATGGCTGCTGTCTAATGACTGAAACAAGTAAAAGATAAAAGATATATATGTAATGAATATATGTAATGAGTGTATACATGTGTGTGTATATATTCTTTTATTCTTTATTCTTTTACCTGTTTCAGTCATTTGACTGCGGCCATGCTGGAGCATTGCCTTTAGTTGAACAAATTGGCTCCAGCACTTATTCTTTGTAAGTCTAGTACTTATTCTATTGGTCTCTTAGAGCTGACTGGAACAACCACTCTGACCCACAGGGCTTGCACTTATCTTTGCTTTATAGTCTTTGGTCAAATAGCAAGAAGGGACGTGCCCATCATTGGCATTTAATCACATTGGCCATAGACACAATACAGCATTGGTGACATGATATAAAACAATAGGGTTTTTGAAAAAGCAGTAATAAGTAATAGCGAAACATGAAAGAAAGCGATGTAAGAATGATGTCGTGCCAGAAGCAAAGGAATAATTTTAAAAATTGATGAATTAGCACTAAAATAAAGTATTCTCTTTATTGTATTAGCAATGATTGATTTGGCCTGATACTCTGTGAACTTCTATACAATCAAGTGTCATGTTTGATTTCATTCAATTAAGATCTCATAAGAAAGTGAATGTACTAATGACCAGCACAGTAGTAGGTTAAGAAATGTTTTTGAATGGCACGACATGCCGGCACTTCTTCGGCGGTATCACGTATTGTTTGTGTGAGATGAGAGATAAGCAAAAAATAAAAGAATTAAAAAAAAACATTACGACAGTAACAACAACAATGATGATGATGATGACGACGATGATGATGACGATGATGATAATGACAATGATGATGATGATGATGATGACGACGACGACGATGACAACAACGACAATGATGATGATGATGATGATGATGATGATGATGATGATTTCTTTGAATGGGAACGGTTGAACTTAGGTATGAAGTAAAGGTAATTAAGTTGTGATTTACACATTTAGTCTTGTAGCAGAAGATTTGCGATCTTACCATTTCTTCTTCTTGTCTTTATTTTCTATCTATTTTAACACAGTGCCAGCGGCAAGATATGAAAACTAAAAAAAAAAAAACAAAAAAAAAAGAAAACCCAAGAAAACTGGATTCAAAGACCACCATATTATCTACTTTGTTAATGCAACTACTTAGATTTATATTAAGCTGTTTCTCGTTCCACCCTTAGGATGTACATACACCGATGCTCTTACACACTTTTTTTAGCTTTTTTCTCATTTCCTGTACTATTTATAAATACAGTATACATTGTCATTTAAATATAAGCATCGTTTCTTTTTTTTTTTTTTCTTTTATATATAT
>NC_142934.1:61539549-61572049 GCF_046866305.1 Octopus bimaculoides | reverse complement strand
ATAGTGTGTGTGAGGCAGACAGACAGACAAACAAACAAACAAACAGATAGCTACCTAGATAGACAGTTAGATTTATTTATCTGGGCTGGTGTTGCCATTATGTATAAAAACATAATAGACTACATCCAAAAGAAGATCAGTCAGCTGATTGGCAATGAGTCACTCACCAACTTGCTATGACTATTTGCTTGCATATACATCTGTTTACTGATAATTTCTTTCTTTCTTTCTTTATTTCTTTCTTTTTTCCTTTCTTTCTTTCTTTCTTTCTTTCTTTCTTTCTTTCTTTCTTTCTTCCTTCCTTCCTTCCTTCCTTCCTTCCTTCCTTCCTTCCTTTTATTTCAACTGCAATCCTCTCTGCATCTCTAAACATCATACCATAACACCTCTGCCCAATAATACTTCTCAGAAATTTACAAACTCACAGAGCCACACACACAAGCACACGTACATGCACATGCACATGCACACACATGCATGCACGCACGTGTGCGTGCACACACACACACACACATTATCAATCAGATGACCCCACCCCACCACCACCACCACCACCACCGCCACCAGTGTCCAAAGCTCAGTTTTCCAAGACTTTTCAATTCCCTCAGTGATATGTTGCAAGAATACAATCAGCCAGGCTCTCATTTCCTGTTCATTCTTTGACGTCATTCCAGAAACATTTTTGACAGCTCCTGCTCTCTTAGCCACCACACTTCCTGTCAGGAAATCTTGGACAATGACTTGTGGTGCACTGAATGTCCAAAATATGATAGATTTGTGGACTTGATGCACTTTGAGGTTGCCAACATAGAGCCATTCCCACAGAAAACCAGTCTTAAATCCTCTATTATGGCTTAGACAACTGTGATGAATAAGGAGACTTGCCTACTAAACATGTCTCTGTGCTCAACGCTAGTTCTCACCTTACTGAAAACAGACATTGGAACATGACTCAGCCCTTTCATTCATCGAATCCTGTTAAACTGTCCAACCCATGCCAACATGAAAGGCAGATGTTAAATGATGATGATGAAAAGAAATCTCAATTTAATGTAACCTAGGGGCTCTCAACCATTTTTTGTCTATATCATTGATTACTACTTTATTCTGATGGATTCCCCATAGCCATTTGATGTTTACTCTTACTCTTTACTCTTTTACTCTTTTACTTGTTTCAGTCATTTGACTGCGGCCATGCTGGAGCACCACCTTTAGTCGAGCAAATCGACCCCAGGACTTATTCTTTGGAAGCCTAGTACTTATTCTATCGGTCTCTTTTGCTGAACCACTAAGTTATGGGGACGTAAACACACCAGCATCAGTTGTCAAGCAATTTTGGGGGACAAACACAGACACACAAACATACACACACACACACACACACACACACACACACACACACACACACACACATGTATATATACACACAATGGGCTTCTTTCAGTTTCTGTCTTCCAAATCCACTCACAAGGCTTTAGTTGGCCCGAGGCTATAGTAGAAGACACTTGCCCAAGGTGCCATGCAGTGGGACTGAACCCAGAACCATGTGGTTGGTAAGCAAGCTACTTACCACACAGCCACTCCCGTGCCTACAAAACTTGTTTTATAGAAACTTCTTTCAAAATTCCTATTTTGTTTTCCACACATTAACTTGTGTAGGTTGAACTATGTAAAACGTCAAAGAAAGAAGCCTAGCCGTTTCCTGTAATACATACCAATACATACATCAAAAGCAGAATTTTTTCAGGGCCCCTTAAAATACTATTGTGGATCTCCAATTTACTATTTTGTTGAGTGGATCCACCTTCAACCCACCCAAAAACTTATACAGACCCTCAGGAGCCATATAGACCCTTGTTGAGAACCAATGATGTAAACCAAATCAAGGAATCAAAAAGATTAATGAGAAACTCAATTAGATCCAGTGATATATCAAAAGAAAATATTTAATACATAAATTACTAATTAATGAGCCATGAGATTTAACTACTGTTCTTGGTGGCATTTTGCTATTGAATATTAAGAGCAAGAGAAATGTCTAAAGCTATTCCCAGTTCTTTGTCTCAAAAGGATGTTAATTATTAATTGAACTTAATTCATTTTGTATTACAAACACATCTCCCTGTTTCTGAACATAATGTTTAAATCTCAGTTCTAATGATTGTATATAGGTACCACATGTAGGGATTGCAGGTAAGTTCACCGCCATCAATTCACTGTGAAGAAAGTTCAACATGAGGAAAGTTCACTGTGCGGAAAGTTTACTGAGAAAATTGTTGTTGTTGTTGTTGGCACTCCGTCGCTTACGACGTCGAGGGTTCCAGTTGATCCGATCAACAGAAAAGTCTGCTCGTGAAATTAACGTGCAAGTGGCTGAGCACTCCACAGACACGTGTACCCTTAACATAGTTCTTGGGGATATTCAACGTGACACAGTGTGACAAGGCTGACCCTTTGAATTACAGGCACAACAGAAACAGGAAGTAAGAGTGAGAGAAAGTTGTGGTGGAAGAGTACAGCAGGGTTTGCCACCATCCCCTGCCGGAGCCTTGTGGAGCTTTTAGGTGTTTTCGCTCAATAAACACTCACAAGGGCCAGTCTGGGAATCAAAACCACGATCCTATGACCGCGAGTCCACTGCCCTAACCATTGGGCCATTGCGCCTCCACACTGAGAAAATATACTCACCATTAACAGTTAAAAAAACAAAAAAACAAAACTATTTTATTGAAAAAAAAATTAGCGAGAGTAAAATTGAAGTTGAAGAATTATGTCAAAAAATTCATACAGTGTACTTTCCCTGCGGTGAGTTGATAATGGTGAACTTATTGGACATGGCACACAGGTTTGTCTATTCATTGAAAAAAATACCTTTTGCTCATTCATTCTGTTACCTTTTTTAGTGATTGGATTGCATCCATGCTGAGGCAACACCTTTAAAAATTATTATTTTAGTCAAATGTATCAACCCCGGTACTTAATTTTTACCTGACATGTATTTCATAATCCGTCTTGATGTGAGGTGTATAACACAGATGAAATAAATATCATAATGTAACTTTATCCAACACACTGATTTATTCACAATTCTTCTTCAATACACACATACATATAAGCATGCACACGCACATGTATGTACACACACACATGCATACACGCATGCACACACACGCGCGCACATGCACACACACACATGCATATGTATGCGCACACACACACACACATGTACAGTTCCTGGTAACTAAACTTCACTCTCAAAACATAACTTAGACTATAAAAGAAAACACTTGCCTAGAGTGCTGTGCAGTGGATTTTAACCCAGAACTGCTTGGTTGCAAAGCAAACATTTTTAATCATGTGACCAAATTTGTATCCAAAGTTTGAAGTTAGGAGAACTACAATTATAATAAAAAGCATCTGGTTTGCTGAATCAAAATCAGAATGCCAATGATAATATATGGGGGCAGTCTTTTTCATAAATCTTTAGTTGGATTTCATTACATGCATGTTCATGTATAATTAGTTCATTACAATTAATTAATTGGAGGCATGTGGCTTAGTGGTTAGGGTATTCAGTTCCTGATCATAAGGTTGTGAGTTTGATTCCTGGTAGGACATTAAGTCCTTGAGCAAGATGCTTCATTTCATATTGCTCCAGTCCACTCAGCTGGCAAAAATGAGTTGTACCTGTATTTCAAAGGGTCAGCCTTGTCACATTCTGTGTCAAGCTGAATCTCCTTGAGAATTATGTTAAGGTTAAGTGTGTTTGTGGAGTGCTCAGCCACTTGCACATTAATTTCATGAGCAAGCTGTTTTGCTGATTGGATCAACAGGAACCCTCATCATCATAACGGACAGAGTGCCAGTTTTTAATTAATTATATGATCCACCGTGTAAGGTGGTTGATGTTAGGAAGAGCATCCAGCCATAAAAACCCTACTAAAACAGATAGTGAAGCCTGGTGCAGGTTTCTAGCTAGCCAGCCCCTGTCAGCCATCCGACTCATGCCAGCATGGAAAATGGATATTAAATGATGATGATGATGTTGACAAACCCAGTTCATCTTGCACTTTTTTGCAGGTTATTTAAGAAAGGACAGGCAGTGTCATAAAGTTTGGTGGCCTTCTCAGACTAGTGAGAATGATATCATTGATGATAAGTCTGAAATTCTGCAGAGTAATACTTGAAGAAAAAAAAAAGGAGACAAGAAGGAAGCCAAATGATTTTAAAATGTATAACACAGTGAACTTTGCTAAAAATACCCAAGGACTCAGTTATCATTATCATTGTTCATGCATTCGCTTTTCCATCCTTGCATGGGTTAAACAGAATTCATTGAGGTAGATGTTCTATGGTCCAGTACTTTTCCTGCCACTACTCCTTACCTGTTTCCAGACAGCTTAATGTTTCCCATTTCTTTACTGCCCACAAGGGGCTACACACGGAGGGGACAAAAAAGGACAGACAAATGGATTAAGTCGATTATATCGACCCCAGTGCATAACTGGTACTTATTTAATCGACCCCGAAATGATGAAAGGCAAAGTCGACCTTGGCGGAATTTGAACTCAGAACGTAGCTGCACACAAAATACTGTTAAGCATTTCGCCCGGCGTGCTAACGTTTCTGCCAGCTCGCCACCTTTCTGACAGCTTAATGTTTCCCTATGGCTAAAAGTGATTTTCGTGAAAATGAACATCTCATGTATGACAATGATGCTTGTTCTGAACTGTCATGTGATGGTCAAGATGAGGAGGCACATATGCTTACATACGTATGAATATAAACATCTGTACACACACACACATACACACAACAGGCTTTCTTTGGTTTCTATGTAGCCCAATGGCTTTAAAAAAAACCCCACTCAATAGCCAGTGACGCTTTTACAAAAGACAATTTTTCAGATATTTCTTTAATATTTTTCTCATGAACAAATTTCCTGTAACAGTGTCAGAATAGAATCAAATACTTTTAGTGGTGGATATGAAAGCCATATCTACAGGATATACTGAAAAAGTATAGCAAAAGCAAAAAACATTAATTCTATTTTTTGGTAGCTAATTAACATCATTACAGGAATGATCATGAAATGTAATTATGCAGTTAAAGAGTTAATGTATCATGGTATTATCATTTTTGATCCAGAATAGATGAGAAAATGAACTCTGCCAGGATTGACATTTAGACCACCACCACCGCCGCCGCCACCGCCGCCACCACCACCACCGCCGCTGCCGCCACCACTACCACCACCATTTAATATCCATTTTTCCATACTGGCATGAGTTGGACTGTTTGACCGGAGCTGGTCAACTGGAGAGCTGTGTGGGCTCCATGTCTGTTTTGGCTTGGTTTCTATGGCTGGATGCCTTCCCTAACAGCAACCACTTTTTTACAGAGTGTACTGGGTGCTTTTTACATTGGTACCAGTGCTTTTTACATTGCACCAGCACCCACAAGCCCACAAGACATGAAAGTATATACGCAAACACAACTTGGTATTCGGTCAGACATTTGCCAGTTATGCTTTTAATTATTCTAAATGGCAATCTGTTGAGAGGGAATGTTTATGCTTCAATTTCATTCTGCACTCAGTCCAAAACATTTCATTATCTACAAGGCATTGACTCTCTTTACATGTAGAGGCAGTTAATATTATCTTCAGCTAGGTTGTTACAAGCATTAATTTGCAATCTTAGTTTAAACACAAGATTCCTTATAGTAGATGTAATTATGTTTCCTTTTAGTCTTGGTGAGATAAGAGCAATTAGCCAATGTGTATATACGTATGTATGTATGAGTGTGTGCATGTGCATGTGCGCGCGTGTGCATGTGAGTGTGTGTGTGCGTGCGCACAAGCACACACACATATATATATGTATATACACACATGCATATATTCATACATTTATACATATATATGTATATCTGCCTACCCATCTATCTAGCTCTCATATACATATATATATATATATATATATATACATATATATGTATATATATGTATATGTATATATATATATATATATATATATATATATATATATATATATATATATATATATATATATATATATATATATATATATATATATACATATGTATGTATGTATGTATGTACATCTATATATATGTATATATGTATGTATGTATATATATATATATATATATATATATATATATATATATATATATATATATATATATGGTGTAATTAAATGGCTCCCTAACAGTGGGGTAGGTGCTCACTTAAAGCATAGTAGTAGTGAGAGTAAGAAAAGGGAGAAAGGGCTTCTCCCTTAGAGTAGAAGGTAGATTGAAAGTGCTTTGGTACAAAGTGCAATGCTACATGAATGCTAGAGTGCAAATAACCTGAGGAAAAGGTTGTGCATAAGAGAAAGCAGATGTAGTATGCATAAAAGAGAAAACTGCCTTGGAATGGTTATGGGATGCATGTCAATGATGAAAGCTGCTTAAAAATGTATGAAGCACTCAGACTGGACATCTCTTAGAGAAGGGGAAGATCCCACAACATCAAGTGACGAAGCAGTCGAGTGTCCATGTAACTGAAAAATCTAGAAAATCTGATCACTGAATTTATTTCATAATGAGTATATAAAACTATGAAGGTTGGAGGTGTGATATATATATATATATATATATATATATATATATATATATATATATATGTATATATATATATATATATATATATATATATAAATGTATATAAATATATATAGGGAGAATTCACAAAAAACAAAAGATGAAGACAGGTGGTGTAGAAAACAAACAGATGTTTAAGTATAATGCTCGGGAAGTGAAAAAGTCTTTAACATTTTGAGCCTACTCTCTTTCATAGAAAGGAACACGGAAAGAAACAAGGAGAGAAAAAAAGAATGTGTAGTGGCTAGCGATCTATATATATATATATATATATATATATATATATATATATATATATATATATATATATATATATATATGTATATGTATATATATGTTTATTTAACCATCTGACTTTCATAGGATTACAGCTGTTTTGTATCCTTCTTAGTACCAAATAAAGAAGGTTGTGAAACAGCTGTAATCTTATGGAAGTTACATGGTTAAATAAATATATATTCACCTTTCATACCTCCAAACTTTGTTTTTAATTTTGTATATAGATATTATATATACATGTGTGTGTGTGTGTGTGTGTGTGTGTATTGGATATAAGTAAAGGTATGCCTGTGGTTGTGGTTATGAAGCACCTTGTGTCTTGTTTGGGCTGACCAAAGTCTTACGAGTGGACTTGGTAGACAGAAACTGAAAGAAGCTCACTGTATGTGTGTGTGTGTGCACACGTGTGTTTATGAGTCCTTGTGTATGTCTTTGTCATCCATCACCACTTGACAACCGGTGTTGGTATCTTTGCATCCCGTAACTTAACAGTTCTGCGAAAGAGACCAATAGAATAAGTACCAGACTTAAAAATTAAGTACCGGGGTTGATACATTTGACTAAAAATGTAAGACAGTGCCCCAGCATGGTTGCAGTCTAATGACTGGAACTAGTAAAAAAATAAAAGATGTACCATGAGAGAGATGGTGGAGATGGAAAAAAAAAATTATTACATCACCTATTAGAGACGATCCTTGCATTTGTTGTAAACAGTACAGAAGCGCTAACCACAATACCAAAATGTTGAACCTTACAACAGATATGCATGACAAAGGTCCACAATAATTGGTGACATACAGTGTGAGAAAAAAAAATCTGACACCCTCGTGCAAGCCTGGTCAAAAGAACACCAAGGTGGGTAGTCTTGGATTTCTAGGATGTTCTTACTGCATTTGTCCTCCATTTCCCTCACCACCATTTCTCTGTTTGTCACTGCTCTTGCTGTATTCATTCACTTCCCTTCCTCCGCCTATCTTTCTCTCACAAACACTATTCTGCTTTCATACTGGTGTGAATGGCAATGCAGCAGATAAAGTAATCAATATATTTATTGAAAGTTGTATATGCTTGAGTTGTTACTTGGAATTTTTGTTCACAATCTTCAGGTGACATCATTATTGTCATCATGATTATTATCATAATCATGATCATCAACATTATTTTTACATCCACTTATTCCATGCTGGCTTGGACAGAATGAAACTTCTTCCAGTAGTATTCTAGAGCCAAAGCTCTTCATGAGACCATCTTTTATTTGATTTCAGTTAAGGTAATTTATTCCATTTTTCTGTAAGGAGATCTGCTGAACAACACGGCGGTGACATTGTTTATGCTTTGCATAAACAGTGTTGTCACTGCGCAACAGTGTTTCTGTGAAATCACATTGAGTCAAACACTGATATAAACATGTGTATGTGATTCAAACATACACAGATACAAATGTGTGTGTGTATATCTACACAAAGGCTATATACATAATATATTATGTATATATGTACATATATATATATATATTTATATTTATCTGTCTGCATGCCTGTCTGTTTGTCTATCTATCTATCTATCTATCTATCTATTACCTACCTACCTGTCTGGCTGTCTGTCAGTCTATCTCTCTATCTCTCTCTCTATCTATCTGTCTGTCTGTCTGTCTGTCTGTCTGTCTGTCTGTCTGTCTGTCTGTCTGTCTGTCTATCTATCTATCTATTTATCTATCTATCTATCTATCTATCTAAAAAGTACCCGTGCCAGTCCTGTACATAGTGCCCATGCAGGTACTTTTAACAAAACACCCAGCACACTCTGTAAGGTGATTATTTATAGGAAGCACATCTAACTGTAGAAACTGAGTCAAATCATCCTGTAACCTGGTACAGCTCTCCAGCTTGCCAGCCTGAGGGTATAGTAGAAGACACTTGCCCAATGTGGCATGCAGTAGGACTGAACCTGGAACTATGTGATTGGGAAGCAAGCTTCTTTATTTCATAAAATTTGCCATAAAGGCATTACAAAGATGGATGCAAGAAACAAGCTTCTTACCACACAGTCACTCCTGCAGCTCAAATATATATTGAGAGAGATAGAGGAGAAAGAAAAAAATTTTACATCACATATGAGAAATGACCTTTACATTTGCTATAAGCCATACAGAAGTGCTAACCACAACACTAAAGAAACATCCTAAATTCCACCATCTAAATTAAAAGCCTTAACATAACAAGCTATGATTCCTCATACCAATGGCCTATCAATGAGGAAAGCAATCCACATGGTGTCATGGCACAGTATTAACCTTACCTGCATGCACACACATGCACACGCACATGCACACACACACACACACACACACACACACACACTCACATACAACGCACATGTGTCTTACTGGTAGCACAACGAGAAAGCAAGCTGATACAGCTAAGAAAATTTTGGAAAGACTTTCTGAGTTTAAATCAAAAATATTCCACTTGAGTGATATTTCTAAAACAACGAATCTGCTTAACTTAGAGCTGCAAGGTAGAAAATCAGAATTGGTCACCTGTTCTCAGAAGGTAAAAAGGTATATGGGGAAATTAAAATTTTAGAAAAAACAGTTTGAAAAAAGAAATTTGGCATCATTTCAAAACGTTAACATCACTGTTCCTACACCAGAATGCATTGCTGCATGCATTACCCATCTTGAAGGTCTTCATGTAGACTTTGAGAGAAGATACAATAATTTATTAAAGATAGATTATCCACTCTGGTTTGTAGACCTAGAAAATTATGGGCCAGGAGATGAAAATTTTGAGTTGGCTGAAATGTTGTTGGATTTGAAAGAGAATATGAAACTGAGAAGAAGAGTTGAAAAGAAGGTGTCTTTGCCTACATATCAATAAAGGAATCACACCCAAATATTTTTCAACATGTAGAAGCAAGCATCATTTCTATCCCTACCACATGGATGGTGGAATCTGCATTTCCTGCTGTTGTATTTTAAGTAGAAAAAGAAATAAATTAGATATCAAAAGCAGAGGAACTATTAGACTAAGACTAAAATAAGTTCATTAAAATTGATTATGATATCTTGTGTCAGAAACACCAATATCAAGCTAGTCACTAGCTGAATGGACTGAAAAAGAACGACTATGAAAAATGTTTTTGATATCTTGTGTTTATCTTTGTTCACTAAAATAAATTTTAAATTTTATCTTTGGTTTGCTAAAATAAATTTTAAATTTTATCTTTGGTTTGCTAAAACAAATTTTAAAGTGTAAATAGACTATTTTGTCCTTTCATTAAGTATCTTAGTGTGAAAATAGAACAGTATAAAGTAAAAGTAGAAGTGGTCTCTAGAAATTTTTTCAAGTAAAAAATGGTCCCTGGGCTGAAAAGGGTTGGGAACCACTGCTGTAAATAATTTGAACCAGTGTAGTGATGGGATTCTGTGAGATAAGCCCATTCAACACCAACATAGAAAAATCATGAGTGTAAGATGATGATGATGAGGATGATGATGATAGTGGTGGTGATGATGATAGTGATAATACACAATACATACAAACATCATACATGTGATTAGCAGCTGTCCTAAAATGTTGTCACGGTACTACTGTAGCATAGACTCTCTATATATATGTGCTTTCAAATGTAACAGGGACCAACTGGCCTTTGGCCACTGTTTGTATCCCATTGTGTCCACTACCCCGATTGGTTGGTATTGGCACAATTTGTCTCCTACTCTGTTGTGCCAACTGACTGTGGATAGCCAGTCAGAGGCTTTAGATAGCATCATGTGAACAACTTTTTCTGAACTCATTTCGAGCCTACTGCTCCCTATAAAAACTCATCATTTTCCTCATTATATGTCTTTGGTTTCAGACCTTTCATAGTTTAGCCACTGACCACACAAGACACAGCCAGTTCCAGTGACAACACCACAGCATCCACGTTGAGACTTACCAACTTCGTCCAACATCATTACAGTAATGTCCGTCTTCGTTACCCCTATCATCTTTTTAATGTCGTCAACATCATCTCTCTATGCACACAACTCAACAAGCAACTTGCCCAGCTTCCAATACTTCACTATTCATGAATTACTTCACCATGAATCAACAGTGAATGTACAGCCTGTAAGAACTCTTGTACCAAGTGACCCAGGCAGCAGTATCACAGCCACAACTTCACATACGACATGTACTTCCAACTACCTCAGCATCATGGCTGCAACTTCTTAATATAGTATTTCAACTACTGTGTACCAATGACTATAAACTGGTATTAATGATCTTACTTGTGTCTATGAACAATCTTCTCACTTCTCTTTATAAATTCTTTCACTGTCTTCTTCTTCATTGCTATTCTTATATGTTCCTAACACGCGCATACATCTATGCTTACACACACATACATCTTGTTCTCATGATGGCCGGTCTATTATTCTGTAAACATGATGCACACACAGTCACACATGTTAATATATCAATAAATCTTCTCTTAGACATTCTACTCAGTTGTGTTTCTCTTTTTCCCTCTAGCACTTATATGTATTATTCAATATATATTTATTATATTGGCTGTGTGATGTGGTACTAAGGATGCCATTCCCCTCATCTCACATCGCACAGTCTCCCTATGTAGCATGATGGTGTTGCTAAAACAATTTACAATGCCATCTGCAAAAAAGATTGTCCTGAAATAAACTTAGAAAATCCCTCTGCTATGAAATACATTCATAAACACCAACTCAAGGAATACTGGTGAAATATTCCCATCAAAACTTTTATCAAAAGTAAGCATAACAGGCCAGATATTGTTGTTTGGGACAGAGGAGCAAAGGTATATGCCATCAAAGGAAAATCAAAGTTGTCTATAGACAACTGTTTCAAAACCTCCAGCTTCTGTATCCAGACTATGAATTCATATATATACCAATAATAATTGGAGCTCTAGGTTTTGTTAGTAAATGCTTAAAGGAGAATCTGGATAAACTGGGATTTTCAGAAAGAGAAACCAGCCGGCTAATTCGTACATTATAAATGTAATCTGTGAGTGGAACAGTAAAAATATGCAAGACTTTTCTCAAGTTCCAAATGTTCATTTGTCTGTATTAACTACATCTCAAAGATGGAGCCTTGTATTTTTGTTGGAAACCGACTCCCTCCTTAGTGGAAGATTTATAAAAACAGAAGAGACATGCAATTATATGCATGAAAATAGATACATAAAACAAAATATACAAATCTACACGTATACACACACACACACACATACACACACATACATACATACATACATACATACATGCAAAAATACCCTGTTGGTTTTGCTGACATTCCAACGAAAGAGCCTTGGATCTAGGTTAGAAACTGGTTCTTTCTCTATCAGCAAGAAATCTTGAAATAAAGCTGAATAATGACTTACATACACACACATACATATGTATATATGTACATATATAAATATATGTATTTTACATGTATCACACACACACACACACCAAATATATGATGTCCAGTGATTTCAATCTTTCTGTCCACTACCCTTGCCTGCCATTAAAATAGTTCTTGTAAATTTTGTGATTTATCAAGACAAATCTTCATGCGTAAATTGCATGTGTGTATGTGTGTTTGTATGTGTGTATGTGTGTTTGTATGTGTACATATATACTTGAGTATGTATTATACATGTGTGCGTGCATGCACACACACATACACACATATATACATGTTTCTGTGATTTCGGTCTCCTTGTCCCTTGTCTCTTTGTCCTTCACAAAAGCACTTCTTGTGATATGTCAAGATAAACCTATATATCAATGTTTTCCAACTAAGATGTCATGGCTCACAAATTGTTGAACTAGAGGCGGGGGTCAGGGTGGGGATGCAAAGATTGTCACGTTTACATCATTAATCTCGAATACGCCTGCAGCATTGATTAATTGAGAATAAATTGGTTTCCTTTCTTTAAATTAACTATAAATTTATATGTGCATATCTATCTGTTAATTTCTCTCTTACTTTTTCTCTCTTTCCCCCCTCTCTCTCTTCTTCCCCTTTTTCTCTTTTTCCCCACTTTCTCTTTCCCTTTCTCTTTCTCCCTGCACTCTCTCTTTCTCTCTCTCTCTCTCTCTCTCTCTCTCTCTCTCTCTCTATCTATCTATCTATCTATCTATCTATCTATCTATCTACATAAACACATATGTAACTATATGTGCATGTATATGTATATGTGCTTGCGTTTTATATGTTTATAAATATATATATATATATATATATATACATATATATATGTATGTATACACAGTTATACTTCTACATAATTGTTTAAAAGTGTTTTGGTCAAATAGGTCTTCTCAATAACAGCACATCTCCAGAGGTCTTGGTCTCCTGTCATTGCTTCTTTGAGGCCCAATGTTCGAAGGTCATACTTCACTACCTCATCCCATGTCTTCCTGGGTCTACCTCTTCCACAGTTATGGTGTGGCACTTCCTCACACAGCTGTCCTCATCCATTTCTAACACATGACCATACCAGCACAGTCGTCTCTCTTGCACACCACATTTGATGCTTCTTATGCTCAACTTTTCTCTCAGGGCGCTTACACTCTGTCATGCATGCACACTGACATTACACATCCAATGGATAATACTAGCTTCATTTCTTTCAAGCCTATGTATGTCCTCAACAGTCATGGCCCATGTTTCACTGCTGTGTAGCATGGCAGTTCACACACATGCATCATACAGTCTACCTTTCACCCTGAGCGAGAGGCCCTTATATATATATAACAGGCTTTTTACAGTTTCCATCTACCAAAGTCACTTACAAGGCTTTGGTCAGCCTGAGGCTATAGTAGAAGACACTTGCCCAAGGTGCCACATGGTGGGACTGAACCCAGAACCATGTGGTTGGGAAGCAAGCTTTTTACCACTAAGCCATGCCTGTGTCTATATTTAATGTAATACTTTTTCCCTCAAACTCTAAGACCCTATAATGCTGGTTACCCACTTTCCATGGCATATAATCGTGATCACAAATTTCCCCTTGAATGGGATGTCAGACCATTGAGGGGTTGAATTTTGAGGGGATGGGACGAGTTGATTGCATCAATCCCATTAGTTGACTGGTACTTTCTTTTATTGACTCAGAAGAGATGAAAGGCTAAGATGACCTCATTATACAGATATTGATTTATAATCACTGCAGATTTACTAATGGTTAATTTATATTCTGAAAGTGGTAAGCTGACAGAATCATTAAAATGTCAGACAAAATACTTGTCTGTCGAAGAAGTATGTATCCTATAAAAAAAATTAATTAAAATTCTGTAGCAATCATGAAATGTTTTCTTTTTTCTACCATCTTTTACATTTTAGTTGTTTTGGTTATTGGAAAGTTTGGCATTTTGGTGGTACCTACTTGAAGGCTTTAACTGAATAAATCAGGTCTCTTGCTGAACCACTAAATTACAAGGGCATAAACAAACTAACACCAGTTATGACGTGGCAATAGGACAAACACAATCACAGACACACACACACGATGAACTTCTGCTCAGTTTTTGTTTACCAAATTCACTCACAAGGCATTGGTTATTCCGGGGCTATAGAAACGAAAACACTTTCCCAAGGTGCTACATGATGGAATTGAACCTGAATTCATGAGGTTGCAAAGAAACCTTCTTAACCACATAACCATGTCCATGCCTGAGGTGCATTAGGAGTGGTTATAGGTGTAGGCAAGGCTGTGTAGTAAGGAGCTTGTTTCTCAACCACAAGGTTTTGGGTTCAGTACCACTGTGTAGCATCTTTGGCAAGTGGCTTCTACTATAGCCCCAGGCCAACCAAAGCCTTGTGAGTGGATTTGATAGACAGAAACTAAAAGAAGCCTGTCATATGTATATATAAATATAAATATAAATATAAATATAAATATATATATATAAATATAAATATATATATATATATATATATATATATATATATATATATATATATATATATATATATATATATATATATATATGTATATGTCTATGTGTTTATGTCTTTGTGTCTGTGTTTGTCCTCCATCACCACTTGACAACCGGTGTTGGTGTGTTTACATCCCCATAACTTAGCAGTTCAGCAAAAGAGACTGAGAGGATAAGTACAAGGCTTACAAAAAGAAAAATAAGTCCTGGGGTTGATTTGTTCGACTAAAACTCTTCGAGGTGGTGTTCCAGCATGGCCACAGTCAAATGATTGAAACAAGTAAAAGAATAAACGAATAAAAGAATAAACAGAATCTGGAGGAAGATGCAAAACCATGGCCCTTGCAGGTTCTTTGATATTAGGAAGAGTGATACTGTTAATGTTCCATTGAAATTATCATAGGTCAACACCTACAAAAATGACACGAGCTAGGTGGAGATTCCTGAGGGACAATCTTTCAGGGATGAAGGATTGGACAAAATGGTTAATACAGGGAAAACTGGGCTGGATACAACAAGGGTGATGAGAGCTGGGTGAGAGATGGATGGGTCAGGATTGCCTGAGTGGTGGAGTTATGAGACCAGCCAGCTCTGATGATCAGAGGCCAGTTATGTAGTTGCTTTGGCAACATATATACTAAAACTGAAGGATTATAAAGAAGATGATCATGAGGTACATTTCAAAACTCAGCTATTCTTGCTGCTAACAAAGCATGAAGTATAAACGTAAATATGATCTGTGATTTATGTTTTAGACTAAGTGTGCTGAGCTGGAGAGAATCGAATTACTTTGTGATAGAAAACAAACCAAAGCAAACCACTCACACTTTAGTTCAGACTCTAACATATTACCAATACTTCCATTTGTGGCCTCCCATCGCATCAAAAATCATGAGGTATATGAATATATTACATAATATAACAAATGTAGATATATGGATTGGCAAAAGAAAATATCATATTTCTTGTTTGCTTTCCCAAACCTAAGAAAGCTAAAATATTTTAAAAGTAAGGGATTTGACTATTTTATATGCAGTGCATTACATTTGATAAATCCTACACTGCGTAAAAAATATATAATGGCCATTTATAACGGATATTTATGTGGCAGTTTCAGGGGATACTGAATGTGCATATTAATTTTATTGTATGTATATGCATGCAAGTATATTATGTGTATGTTTATATGTATAATATATATATGTGTGTGTATGTCTATATACATATACACAGACACATATGCACAGATGTTAGTGTGAACATACTATCTTAAAGAGAGCAAATGTGTGTATGTACTCTTTTTTTTACACTTTTACTTATTTGTGTGTGTATATATATATGTATATATATATATATATATATATATATATATATATATATTTGTTAGAAGTATATGTAATAAATATGCAGTTTTAATAATAATAATAATAATAATAATAATAATAATAATAATAATAATGATGATGATGATGATAATTTCTTTATTGACCACAAAGAATTTACATCAAGAAAAACATTAAGGATGGCACAGGACAATATTCTGAATGCGTGTGTGTGTAGTGTGCATATGATTATTGTGAAGGTTTTGTATCTAAACAAGGAGAAAAAGAAAAAGAATTCTAACAAAGTATAACTCTCAAAAGGGAAGAGATGCTCAAGGGCTGCTCATGGAAAAACTCCATAAAACAACGGATACTCTGACTTCTTGGGTAGGAGCATTTTTTCAGTTCCTTATCTCCGATTGACAGGCATATGCTCAGGGCAGGCCCATTCACTCACACCATGCTTGTATGTATGTATGCATGTATGTATGTATGTTTCTATGTTTTGTTGTATGTATGTCTTCTCATGCATATACTTGCATATGTAGACATGCTCATATATACTTAAATGGTAAACTTCTGGAAAGTTTTACAGATTTTTACAGTTCCAGTGATGGCTTGGATCTGCAGTCTTAGAATCAGCTTTCTCCTTTCTAGTTTTGCAGTGCTCCAAAATTTACACGTATAAACCTGAATTTGTAATCTGGATAGAGTAACAGCATGGGTATTCTCTTTTTCCCTGATTTTCAGCTTTATGTTAACATCTGCAGGGCAGCTGATTTCCACAACTGTACAGTTTCTCTTCTCTGTCCCAGATCATTATATCAGCTCTGTTGTGCTTACATTTTATTGAGGTTTTCACTGGGACATTCCACCAGTACTCCTTTTTATTATGAGTGGCTATGGCCTCCTCCATACTGTGGGTTCTTATTTCTTTGTCCTCGGGGTTATCCTTTCGACAGGTACATACATACATAAATATGTATGTATGTTTGTATATATGTATGTATAAATGTATGTATGTATGTATGTATACTCTTTACACTTTTTACTTGTTCCAGTCATTTGACTGTGGCCATGCTGGAGCACCGCCTTTAGTCGAACAAATCGACCCCAGGACTTATTCTTTGTAAGCCTAGTACTTATTCTATCGGTCTCTTTTGCTGAACCACTAAGTTACGGGGACGCAAACATGCCAGCATCGGTTGTCAAGCGATGTTTAGGGGACAAACACAGACACACAAACATATACACACGCACATACATATATATATATATATATATATATATATATATATATATATATACATATATACGACGGGCTTCTTTCAGTTTCTGTCTACCAAATCCACTCACAAGGCTTTGGTCGGCTCGAGGCTATAGTAGAAGACACTTGCCCAAGGTGCCACACAGTGGGATTGAACCCGGAACCATGTGGTTTGTAAGCAAGCTACTTACCACACAGCCAACTATTCTCTTTCTCTTTTTAGTTTCAGAGTAAATTTTGACAATACACTTATGATGTAGCAAGGTTATGAAAGAAAGTATCCTGTTTTGACCATAAACCTTTAAATCTTAAAAAGGTTTCACAGATTTTTGTAGTCCCAGATATTGCGATCATTTGTAACATATGAATTAAGGATTATTTGCATTCTCTCCCCATGACCCCAAGTTCAACCATACTTTGCTCCAGATTAGTATGTATGTACGTATGCATGAGTGACTGCATTATATGGATATATATGTATATATGTATGTTTGCATGTCTGTATATGTATGTATATATGCAAGTATATAAGTATGTATGTATGTATGTATGTATGTATGTATGTGTGTATATATGTATGTATGTATAAATTCATGTATATATGCACGTATATATATATATGTATCTTTGTATATATATATATATATGCTTGTATGTATGTATTGATGGATGGATGTCATTGCATGCATAAAACAATGTCCTACCTTACATATGTGTACATATACATAAATTCCTTTTTCTATATAAATGTAGATGGTTATATTACAATCTAGATTTCTGAAATGTTTCACATTCTTTTATGCTTCCATAGCTATACTTATCTTATTAGCCATGTTCTTTCTGGTCTTGTGAAACCTAGCTTTTCAAGATTAATGATTAGGCAATTATTTACATATCCCAAGACACTAATGATTATATTATCCTAGTCCAGATAAATCTGCTGATTCCTCCTTAATTTGGAAAAGATGTTTCCCATCTCATTATTTTTAATGTAAATTTCTTCTCTTCCACTGTAGAACTAATTTCTGTGTTCACTTTTGTTTCTTGTCTCAGCTCATGATGTCTGTTGGGTTACATTTTATAGATATTTTAATAGGAACATTTCAACAGTGTTTTTTTATTTTTTTATATAATGGATTAGTATACTCTCCAGTTGATGTAATATTTTTTACGTTGATATGCATGTAACTATGATGGTATGTATATACTTCTGTTTGTCTGTTTGTCTGTCTGTAAGTATGCATGTATGATGCATATAGCATGTATGTGTTTATATATATATATGCATATAATTATACATATATATATACAAATATGTATACATACATATACATATATGTATACACACACACATATATATATACTACTGTTGGGGAGTCAAGACTATCGAAAAGGTTGAAAGACGCAACGAAAATTTTAGGAAAATAAAAATAAGGAATAAGTGGAAATTTTACCGGTGAGTGTATTAAATTATAAGGCACAAAAAGAAAATGAATCTCCCCAGACACAAGAGAATATGCTTCAACACACGAACTCACATAAAGAATCTTGCAAACCAAATCCCAAAACGAAATATATATATATATATTTCTCTTTTACTTGTTTCAGTCATTTGACTGTGGCCATGCTGGAGCACCGCCTTTTAGTCGAGCTAATCGACCCGAGGACTTATTCTTTGGAAGCCTAGTACTTATTCTATCGGTCTCTTTAGCCAAACTGCTAAGTTACGGGGACGTAAACACACCAGCATCGGTTGTCAAGCGATGTTGGGGAGACAAACACAGACACACAAACATACACACACATACATATATATATATATACATATATACGACAGGCTTCTTTCAGTTTCCGTCTACCAAATCCACTCACAAGGCTTTGGTCAGCCTGAGGCTATAGCAGAAGACACTTACCCAAAGTGCCACGCAGTGGGACTGAACCCGGAACCATGTGGTTGGTAAGCAAGCTACTTACCACACAGCCACTCCTATATATATATATAACAAGATAGCTAGATCACCAGATAGGTAGATAGATAGATAGATAGATAGATAGATAGATAGATAGATAGATAGATAGATAGATACTTCATACCTGTGTATATATAAAGTGGACAAAGCCTAGCACTTTTGATACGAGCCTATCTAAGATTACCCTTTCTTCTATCATAAAAGCTTTCTATTTTGAAAAATGTTCTACATTAAAATCTTCCATCAAAATTTCAAACAAATCTATGTTCTAAAGACTAGTAAAATGACAGTCACTTCAGAAATTCTTCATTATTTTCAAAACTAAGTGAAACATTGGTTGTAGTGTAACAGAAATACAGTAAAAAAAGAACAATGTAAATATATTTCAACTTTCAATCACTGTATTTAAACTGATAAGTTAAAGTAGGTTAAGTTCTACAAGGAAAAGACTATAGGTACTATTTTTTTCAAAGAGAAATGAATACAAAAGAAAAACGGAAAAGAAAGAGAAAATGGAGAATGTCATCTTACTAGCAGTAACAATTTCAATCAATCAGAGACTCACATTAGCTTCATACTTTGGTCAATTTATCTGAGAATGGAGAAGATTGAGCTAAGTTATTGAGGAATTGGTGGTTTGTATATATGTTGTTATCACTACAATGTGTCCATGACCAACACACTCAATTGATAAGCAGCTCAGTTCATCAAATGGTAAATGGATTCCATAGAGTAGAAAGAAGTTGTTGTTGTAAGCAGAATTGACAGATGTTCAGTTTTGTTTAATTTAGAGAACTGTGTTCAATTCCTGCTGTGGATAAAGCTTGTTGGTGGTAAATTGGCCTCAACAAGTGGAAATAACACTAAAAAGGTAGTTGTTGGGGAAACAAACCTTTAATTATACTTTCACAAACAAATCAAATCACTTTCACCAACACCATCATCATCACCATCACCAACACTATCATCATCATGACACTGGTTTCATAGGAAGTAAAGAAGAAGATGCAATAACTAACGGCTATTACATTTCTTTCTAAGATACATTCATAGAATAATAATCACTGTCTTACAATCACTTACCTGAAAAAAATCTTCCACATTTTCTTCAAGTAAATTTACACACAAAATGCTTTTGGTTCCTGGGCAGTTTTTTTGCAGTCTACTTCTGTTCTCAGTTAATCACTTTATACACTCCCTTTGCATCTCACTCTCTCCCTCTTTCTCTCTCTCTCTCTCTCTCTCTCTCTCTCTCTCTCTCTCTCTCTCTCTCTTTCCCTATCTCTCTCTCTCTTTCCCTATCTCTCTCTCAATGCCAGCAGCTGGTACTACCAAATATACAAGGTAAACAGTTTGCTTATATCAAAACTGCTGTTTTCCACCAGTCGCCCATCCCTCAGCCAACTGGCAGCACCAATCTGTCAGCAGGTAACAACAGCAGTAACTCACTTGCACACCTGATATGCAGCTAGATGGTCATCTATTTTCATTTTAATATGGCCAATGGAGAGGGAGGTGGAGGAGATGAACTGGGAACTTATTGGTGTTATTAACTTTAAATCTGTCTAATTTTTGGCTGTTACTGCATAAACAACATCATCATCACCACAAATCTATCACTGTTATCAGCAGTAGCATCATTAGCAATATCCTCATCCCGTGGATGTGATTTTTGCCAGAGAACTGACTGCTATTTCTAGCAGGTCACGCGACTACCATCCTTCCCTCTTCTTTCCTCCCCTTCACCATCATTATCACCTTGACCCATGCAACCACCACCACCACCACCACCACCACCCTTCCCCCATCCTCCTTCCTCTCTTCACTCCTTATCCCCCCCCTCTCATACCCTGTTCCCCATCTTGCCATCCTCCTAAATCCCTCCTCCTCTCTGCCCCTTTTCTTCTCTTCCCCTTCTCCTGCCTCCCCTCCTCCTCCTTCTCCTCATGATGATGAGGATGATCATCATCATCATTTATACTATCAAAGACATCACTACTGATTTCTTCATTGTAAACATCACCATCCTTTCCACCACCTCTGCCGTCGCCGCCACCACCACCACGACCACCACCACCAGTGTAGCCACTGTTGTTATAATCACATTTCCTTCTATCAACATCTCCAATACACTTGCTACAACAAGCATACCTAACACCCAAATTATTATGATTGGACCAAACGAAAGAAATTCCAGAGTCATGCAAATCCAGATGAAGCCATTCTACCACTTTCCTGACATTAATATTTCTTTGTCCAGTTTAAGATGGCAAGCTGCCAGAGTTGTTAGCACATCGGCCAAAATGCTTAGCAGCATGTCAGAATGTCCTTACCTTTCATCCTTTGGGGTGGATAAACCAAGTACCAGTTGAGCACTAGGGTCAATCTCATCGATTTAGACCCTTCCCCCGAAATTGCTGGCCTTGTGCCAAAATGTGAAACGAATATTTCTTTATTTACATTATTTACATTTGACGGATATTTGTCTTCATCTTGTTTGATGTTAACACAACCTTTTGGCTGATGTACCCTCCAGCCTTCATTGGGTGTCCTGGAGAAATTTTGAACCTGGATTCTCATTCCTAAGGTATTTTTCCAATGTTATTATTATTATTATTATTATTATTATTATTATTGTTATTATTATTATTCAGGTCACTGCTTATGGGCATATGGTGTAGTGGTTAAGAGTGCAGGCTACTAACCCCAAGATTCAGAGTTCGATTTCAGGCAGTAACATGAATAATAATAATAATATTAATAATATTAATAATGATGATAATGATGATGATGATGATGATAATAATAATAACATTGGAAAAATATCTTAGGAATAAGAACCCAGGTTTGAAATTCCCCCAGGACACCTAATGAAGGCTGGAGAGTACATCAGCCAAAACGTTGTGTTAACCATCTATGCTGGCTTGTGTTGGATGGTTAGACAGAATCCATTTGGTTGGAAGACTACGTTTTGCTCTAGTGTTTTAATTTTGGCATGGTTCTTATGGCTGGATGCACTTCCCAATGCCAACCACTTCACAGAGAATGTACTGGGAACCTTTTATGTGAGATTACCCAGTAATTTCCTGAGATTGCCTGAGAAGGAGTAGAGGAGATAAAGTGGTTGCTTTATGAAAAGTGTGGGGAGGTTAATTTGTGATTGAAAGAGTGGAGCCAGGTTTGTTGTGGAGGAGATTCATGGCTACTTCACATTTTACATGTAATGCATTGAGAAGGCTGGAGTAGTGCCACACAATGTGGTTGTGTCAAAGTGCCAGAATATACTAACATGACTCAAGAAGGTGAATAGAAGAGAGCATGGAGGTAGGACAATCACCAGGGGTGAGTAAGTTTGTAAGAGTAGGAGGAGGTGGATATATTAAGTATGGGATGCAGGTGGTCAGATGGAGGAGTGGGAGAGACAATAAAACAATGATCAACACATGTCACTCAGCTGGCAAAAATGAGTAATATCTATATTTCAAAAGGACCAACCTTGTCACGTTCTGTGTCATACTGAATCTCTCTGGGAACTACTTTAAAAGTTACATGTGTTTGTAGAGTGCTCAGCCACTTGCATGTTAACTTCACCAGCAGGCTATTGCATTGGTCGGATCAACTGGGATTCTTGTCATTGTAACCAATGGAGTGCCACACACACACACACACACACACACACACACATACACACACACACACACACATATAACTCCTTTGCACTAGTCAAAAGGGCTAAACATCCCTCTGGTAAGCATTCATTAGGGTTATATTGCCTGAAGAAATGAATCCATGAAGAGGATCTACCCGACACCCACAGATACTGCGGACTACACTGTAATCTTCCCAGGAATATGGACTGTGATCTTAAGAAACATGTTATTTGTGAAATTGCATGTAGTGATGCATTAAATGTTTATAAATTCCAACAAAGTATTATGGTTCTTATTACTATATATATATATATATATATGTTCTTTTGTTCTTTTATTTGATTCAGTCATTTGACTGCAGCCATACTGGAGCACTGTCTTATATATATATACTTGATCTGTGGGTTAAAAAGGCAACCAATGGTTTCATGTGGTGAGATCTGCACAGTTGTTCAAGCTTACCATAAGGCTTACCATATGGAAGAGGAAGTGTTGGCGTTTGTCTCAATTTTGGATAAGAATATATATATAATGGAGGAATGGATATTAAAGGATGATGATGATGAGGACGATGATGATGATATATATATATATACAATAATAGGATAAACTCTTATATAAGAATTTATCAAGTAGTTACCGTGAAAAAAATTCATAGGGAAGAATCTATCGTTTTTCCCTAAATCATATTTATATATATATATATATATATATATATATATATACATACATACATACATATACATACATACATATATATATGAACACACACACACACACACATATATATATATATATCTTTATATATGTACTTAGAGTAAGAATGCTAATATATGGATAAATGCATACACACATGTAGATATATATATGAGTGAATGTGTGTGTGTGTGTGTGTGTGTGTGTATGTGTGTGTGTGTGTTGTGTGTGTGTGTATGATGCTTGTGTGGACATAATACCTTCAATGAGATGTACATGACTTACAGTTATTCCTACATACGTTCATACATGTATACATACAGAGGTGTGTGTGTGTATTTATATATATATATATATATATATATATATATATATATATATATATATATATATAATGTACATATATGTGTGTATACATGCATATATATTCTTTGTATCATTTATATATATATATATATATATATATATATATATATATATATATGTATATATGTATGTATGTATGTATGTATTTATAATGTAGGTTATTGCAACATCTGGTTTTGAGATGTTAAGTTGTTACAATGTAATATAAAATGAGGAGAGAGAGACAGAGATCTGTGGTATGTCTGTTTAATCCTCGCCCTCCCCCTCCCCACCTCACATGTCATGCTTTACATTTAAGTTTGTTCCAAGTTTTATATACTAAACTTTGTAATTTTTTATTCATTTGTTTGCAATTCATTATTCTCTTGTCTTCCCTCTTCTCACTCAAGTCTCTTTCTCCTCAGCACCAGCCTTTTTGATGTAACATCTCTCTCTCTCGTTTTATTTTATTATTTTGTGCTTATGTTTTGATGACTTTCTCCTGCGGTTCCTTGTTTTTGTTCTGACATTTCTTTTCTTTTTTTTTCTTTTGCAGAGGGTGGTGGGTTTTGGTGGGTCGCAGTGGTAGTTGTTAAGGACAGCTGGACTGCAGGCAGGATCATACCGTACCACTATATGGCACTGTATACCACCACTGCCACCACCACAACCACCAACATCACCACTGTTGTAATTTTGTATGTGTTTATATAAGTGGGTGTGGAGGCGCAATGGCCCAGTGGTTAGGGCAGTGGACTCGCGGTCATAAGATCGCGGTTTCGGTTCCCAGACCGGGCGTTGTGAGTGTTTATTGAGTGAAAACACCTAAAACTCCACGAGGCTCCGGCAGGGGATGGTGGCGAACCCTGCTGTACTCTTCCACCACAACTTTCTATCACTCTTACTTCCTGTTTCTGTTGTGCCTGTAATTCAAAGGGTCAGCCTTGTCACACTGTGTCACGCTGAATATCCCCGAGAACTACATTAAGGGTACATGTGTCTGTGGAGTCCTCAGCCACTTGCACGTTAATCTCATGAGCAGGCTGTTCCGCTAATTGGATCAACTGAGACCCTCGATGTCGTAAGCGACGGAGTGCCAACAATATAAGTGGGTGGAGGCAATGGTGGTGGAGGTTCAGCAGTTAGGTTTACAATCATGTGATTCCAAGTTCAAAATCAAGGTATGGCACACTGGCCAAGTATATTCTACTTTATTCTCACATTGACCAATAGCTTGTGAGTGAAATCTAGTGCATGGAAACTGTGTAGAAGCCCATGATATATGTGCATACATACATATACACACACATAGATACATACATACAAACATACATACACACATACATACATATATACATATATATATATATATATATATATATATATCATCATCATCATCATCATCATCGTTTAACGTCCTCTTTCCATGCTAGCATGGGTTGGACGGTTTGACTGAGGACTGGTGAAACCGGATGGCAACACCAGGCTCCAATCTAATTTGGCAGAGTTTCTACAGCTGGATGCCCTTCCTAACGCCAACCACTCAGAGAGTGTAGTGGGTGCTTTTACGTGTCACCCGCACGAAAACGGCCACGCTCAAAATGGTGTCTTTTATGTGCCACCCGCACAAGCCAGTCCAGGGGCACTGGCAACGATCTCGCTCGAAAATCCTATGGGAGCCAGTCAGGCGGTACTGGCAACGGCCACGCTCAAAATGGTGCATCTCATGTGCCACCCGCACAAGAACCAGTCCAGGGGCACTGGCAACGATCTTACTTGGCTTGCCGGGTCTTCTCACTCACAGCACATTTCCAAAGGTCTCGGTCAGTAGTCATCGCCTCGGTGAGGCCCAATGTACGAAGGTCTTGCCTCACCACCTCAGCCCAGGTCTTCCTGGGCCTACCTCTTCCACGGGTTCCCTCAACTGTTAGGGTGTGGCACTTTTTCACGCAGCTATCCTCATCCATTCTCACCACATGTCCATACCAGCGCAATCGTCTCTCTTGCACACCACAACTGATACTTCTAATGTTCAGCTTTTCTCTCAAGATACTTACACTCTGACGGGTATTCACATTGACATTACACATCCAACGGAGCATACTGGCTTCATTCCTTGCGAGCTTACGTATGTCCTCAGCAGTTACAGCCCATGTTTCACTGCCATGTAGCATGGCTGTTCGTACGCATGCGTCATACAGTCTGCCTTTTACTCTGAGTGAGAGTCCCTTTGTCGCCAGCAGGGGTAAGAGCTCTCTAAACTTTGCCCAGGCTATTCTTATTCTAGCAGCTACACTTTCAGCGCACCCACCCCCACTACTAACTTGGTCGCCCAGATAGCGGAAGCTATCGACTACCTCTAGTTTTTCACCCTGGAATGAGATAGAAGTTGTTTCCTGTTTGTTTATAGTCTTTATTGCACCTGAACATCTGCCACAAACAAAAACTAACTTGCTAGTTAACCTGCCTTTGATGTTGCTGCACCTCTTATGTGTCCATAGCTTGCACCGGGTACATCTTATAGAGTTACTACCTACTCCTTTTCTACATACTGAGCAGGGCCATTTACCTGAAGGGGTTTGTGTTTTATCTATATATATATATACACACACATGCATATATACATATATACATACACACACATATCTTTTTCTTTTATTTTTTAGTCCGTAGACTGTGGCCATGCTAGGGCACCACCTTGGTTTTTAGTTGAATGAATCAACCTCAGGATTTATGTTTTAAGCCTGGTACTTATTCTACTGGAATCTTTTGATGAACTGTAAAGTTACAGGAATGTAAGTGCACCAACACCAGTTATCAAATGGTGGCAAGGGACAAACCTAGACATTACACACACACACACACACACACACACACACGCATACACATGCACACACGCACACACATGCACACATACATGCACTCACACACACACACACACACACACACACACACAATGTATTGATGTACATACGTATACATGACAACACACCTCTTCACTCACTCTCTTTTTTTTCTTTCTCTTATTTCTCTCTCTTTCTCTCTCTTTCACGCACACACACGTCCATCTCAAATACACATACATAAATCTTTCACTTTCTCCTCTCTTTCACTTTCTCCTCTCTTTCACTTTCTCCTCTCTTTCACTTTCTCCTCTCTTTCACTTTCTCCTCTCTTTCACTTTCTCCTCTCTTTCACTTTCTCCTCTCTTTCACTTTCTCCTCTCTTTCACTTTAAAACTAAAGTAAATAAATAAAAAAATGTTTACGGAAATTAACAAACTCTGGATGATGAAATCACATTCAGTTAATAATTAAAATACTGTGTACATCAAAAAGTCAATTGTTTTTTGTTTCTTCTTTGAAAGTGCAAAGACAATGTGTGTGTATATGTCACAGATAGTGAATGTGTATTTGTGCCGATTGATACGCCATTATATGTGCATTCTGTGTGTATTGACGTCATGGAAGCCATGTATTTTTTCATCAAGAAATAACAAAAATTGTATTTAATCGCTTAAATTAAGGTCCAAGTGTCACAAAAATGTGTATTGCACTGCCAAAGGTAAGTATAAAAATAAATATGTAAAAAAATTAAGATAAAATATACTATTTCTGAGACATTTCAGTTACACACAAACATCCCTAGAGTTTTAGTATTACCAAGATATGTATGTATGTACATGTGTGTGTGTGTGTGTGTGTGTGTGTGTGTGTGTGTGTGTGTGTGTGTCTGTTTGTGTGTGTGTGTGTGTGTTTGTGTGTGTGTGTGTGTGTGTGTATGTGTGTGTGTGTGTATGTATGTAAGTATGCTCTTTACTCTTTTACTTGTTTCAGTCATTTGACTGCGGCCATGCTGGAGCACCACCTTTTTAGTCGAGCAAATCAAGCCCAGGACTTATTCTTTGGGAGCCTAGTACTTATTCTATCGATCTCTTTTGCCGAACTGCTAAGTTACGGGGACGTAAACATACCAACATCGGTTGTCAAGCGATGTTGGGGGGACAAACACAGACACAAACATATACACACACATACATACACACACACACACACACACACACATACACACACACATATATATATATATATATATACATATATACGATGGGCTTCTTTCAGTTTCTGTCTACCAAATCCACTCACAAGGCTTTGGTCGGCCCGAGGCTATAGTAGAAGACACTTGCCCAAGGTGCCACGCAGTGGGACTGAACCCGGAACCATGTGGTTAGTAAGCAAGCTACTTACCACACAACCACTCCTGCGCCTATATGTATATGTATTGTTTCAATGCAATCTCTTACATAAGACAAGTGAAGGGTGATTGATGCACAGGTGAAGAAGTAAAGAGGTAAAGCAGGTCATGTGATCAGTACAGGTGGTAGAGGAATGAATAGAGGAATGGGGAGATTGACAGAGATGGAGAAACCTTATTTCACATTGCTCCACTCCACTCAGCTGGCAAATATGAGTTGCACTTGTAATTCAAAGAGATAACCTTGTCACACTCTATGTCACACTGAATCTCCCTGAGAACATCAAGGGTACATGTATGTGGTGTGGAGTGCTCAGCCACTTACTCTTTTACTCTTTTACTCTTTTACTTGTTTCAGTCTTTTGACTGTGGACATGCTGGAGCACCACCTTTAGTCGAGCAAATCGACCCCAGGACTTATTCTTTGAAAGCTTAGTACTTAATCTATCGGTCTCTTTTGCCGAACCGCTAAGTTATGGGGATGTAAACACACCACCATCGGTTGTCAAGCGATGGTGGGGGGACAAACACAGACACACAAACATATACATACATATATATATATATACATATATACGACGGGCTTCTTTCAGTTTCTGTCTACCAAATCCACTCATAAGGCTTTGGTCGGCCCGAGGCTATAGTAGAAGGTACTTGCCCAAGATACCATGCAGTAGGACTGAACCCGGAACCATGTGGCTGGTAAGCAAGCTACTTACCACACAGTCACTCCTACGCTTGCAAATTAATTTCATGAGCAGGCAGATCTGTTGATTGGATCAACTTGAACCCTCACTGCCATAACTGACAGAGTGTTAATTAGAGATTAGGTCTTTAAGCACTGTATATCTCCAATTTTTATGGGCTTTGTCAGCATCTCTGAGAAATGCAGCATTTTCAGATAACTCTTCACTACTTTGTCCCAAGTCTTCATCAGTCTCCTCTTCCAAAGGTTTCACTAACTTATCCTCTAGGTCAGGGGTTTTCAAACTGTGATCTGCGGACCACAGGGGGTCCGCAAGGACAAGACAGGGGTCCGTGGACAGCAAATACTTTTTATGGGCAATTTGATTTTATATATGTTTTTTAATCGAAATCTTTTAATTGACAATAAACCTATTTTGTTAAATACTGTTAAATAAATAAATGTAAAAATATATGTTATTTTAAGCAAATATTTATGTATAAATTTCATAAGCGTTTATAAGGGGGTCCCTAAGGTAAAGCACCCCTGCTCTAGGTAACAGAAGCTATCGACTGTTTCTAGTGAGCCATGTAGGCATTTAAGAGAGTCTATTTCTGATATATCCTAAGTGCTCATTGTCTCTGTGCATCTGACACATACAAAACCTGTGTTCTCTGTTAGTCAGCAGGTGATTCCACTATAGCTCTTGTGTATTCATTGCTTAAACTGAGTGTTGCAAACAGAGTTTCTACCTACTCCTTTTCTGCAAAGTGAGCAAGGCCATTTCCTTGATGATAGCAGGGACCTAGCTACTTTCCTACTTACTAACACCTTGGTCTTTGCTAAGTTTACCTCAAGGCCTAGGTTTCACTTCCACATCTGACCCATGCAAGTATAAAAATGTAAATGTTAAAACAATGATGGTGATGATGATGATGATGATGATGAAGATGACAACGATGATGATGATGATGTTGATGATGATGATGATGATGATGATGATGATGATGATGATGATGATGATGATAACGATGATGGAACTGTATTTATTCTGAATGTAATGATTGCAATGACAGGGATCTTGATCTGAAGCAGAGTAGCAGGAATAGTTAGTTCCCCTTTGCTTTTGCTAATTATGAAGCATGTATCAAGATATTCTTATTTCGATTTCAGTACTGTACTGCACAATTCATGTCAAAGACTTTCCCTTTGTTTGTCACTGGTTCATTCCTTCTCTAAACAACTGATGCATGTAAAATTGACAAATATTTCACTGGCTTCAACCCTTGAGATGGATAATAATAATAAAACATATCTTTATACAAAGTGGGGGATTGATATTGGATCAGCATCTTATCCCCGAAAAATTCCCTGAGAATAAGGGCTCAGAAACCATTAACAGAGCAAGATTTTAATGTACAAGTCACATATGACACATGTTGTTTAAACGATGAACTCAGAATGAAATTAAATATATAGGCGCAGGAGTGGCTATGTGGTAAGTAGCTTCCTTACCAACCATATGGTTGCGGGTTCATTCCCACTGTGTGGCACCTTGGGCAAGTGTCTTCTACTATAGCCTCAGGCCAACCAAAGCCTTGTGAGTGGATTTGGTAGACGGAAACTGAAAGAAGCCCGTCGTATATATGTATGTATATATATATATATATGTGTGTGTGTGTGTGGGTGTATGTATGTGTGTGTATATGTTTGTGTGTCTGTGTTTGTCCCCCCCAACATTGCTTGACAACCGATCGTGGTGTGTTTACGTCCCCGTAACTTAGTGGTTCGGCAAAAGAGACCGATAGAATAAGTACTAGGCATCCAAAGAATAAGTCCTGGGGTCGATTTTCTCGACTAAAGGTGGTGCACCAGCATGGCCACAGTCAAATGACTGAAACAAGTAAAGAGTAAAGAGTGCTTTGATTACTTTTGGCTGTGAACTGTACAAGTGTTCAATGGTGCCTATTCACAGCTAAACAAACTGAGCCATCTAATGTTAGTTGTTAGTCATAGACAGTGTAGTATCAATGAGGGAATATCAACTGCTAATCAGTAGACTGGCCAATTGCCTGACTGACTCCAGCAGCTCCCTATCAACAACATTGGTTATGACTAATGTATGATATACACAATGAAAATTTATCCTTGTCTGGTCAATAACCTTACAAATGATATAAGCAATGTGAATTATATAAATATTGTAATTACAAATTTTTGTCTTTGCTTTTAATCCTTTGGCCATCAGTTGTCTTGTGAATAATATACACTAGCAGAACCTGTTGAAATTTCACTGTTATTTTGAAGAGTATAAGATTGTTAGAAGTTTATAGAAAATCGTGTGATACATCATTTCTTTTGAAATCGTTTTCTTTTCAAAGTGTTTGATTTTTGAGAGGGCAAAGTTCACACAGGTATTACTGAATGTGTTGTTTTAGAAGAGTATCTCTGAAAACTGTATTCTTTGTTATACACTTGCCTCCATTTTTTACATTGAGATTTGTTATCTATTATTTTTACCTATATATCAAAAAGCAAACAATCTTAATTACAGTAGCTACACAACTGAAATGTGGGTTAAAAATATATCATTAATCTGTACATATATATATATGTGGAGGCGCAATGGCCCAGTGGTTAGGGCAGCGGACTCGCGGTCATAAGATCGCGGTTTTGATTCCCAGACCTGGCGTTGTGAGTGTTTATTGAGCGAAAACACCTAAAGGCTCCAAGAGGCTCCGGCAGGGGATGGTGGCGAACCCTGCTGTACTCTTTCACCACAACTTTCTCTCACTCTTACTTCCTGTTTCTGCTGTGCCTCTAATTCAAAGGGTCAGCCTTGTCACACTGTGTCACGCTGAATATCTCCGAGAACTACGTAAAGGGTACACATGTCTGTGGAGTCCTCAGCCACTTGCACGTTGATTTCATGAGCAGGCTGTTCAACTGGAACCCTCGACTTCGTAAGCGACGGAGTGCCAACAACAACAATATATATATATATATATATCACACAATTTAAAATAATTTATTTTCCTGTCAACTGTAACATGAAGAATAAAAGAATAATATAGATATTTTTTTATAAATGTTGTCTGCAATAGATAACGGCTTCAGTTATGTTCTTTAGTTAACCATTGTTAGGAATAACACAAATGATTAAAAGATTATGTAAAAGATTATGGCTTAGCTTTTATTCCATAGGAATATATTTTATTCCATAGGAATAGATTCCTCAAATTTCTCATGAGTAACCGTTGTGACTTTAACAGATTTCATCTTTTATTCAGCCCTATAATTTATCAGCCAGTTGTTTTACAAATGATATAAATGTGCGTAGAATAGATTATGTCACCAGTTTCCTTCCATAATTAAAACACTACATCACAGGATGATATTGTTATGC
>NC_142934.1:61534549-61537049 GCF_046866305.1 Octopus bimaculoides | reverse complement strand
TGGTGGAAGAGTACAGCAGGGTTCGTCACCATCCCCTGTCGGAGCCTTGTGGAACTTTAGGTGTTTTCGCTCAATAAACACTCACAACACCCGGTCTGGGAATCGAAACCGCGATCCTATGACCGCGAGTCCGTTGCCCTAACCACTGGGCCATTGTGTCTCCACCAACTTGACAAAGCAGAGCTATTATAAAAAGTGTTCCAGATGTGGTTATCTCCCCCTTCTTTTCAGGAATTGAGGATATGGAATTATTAGGTACAGTATGACTTACATTTGATCTTTTTTTTTTTAATATTAACATATGATATGAATAAGATTTGGCTGTTATATCTTGTATGTACTTTATGCCAAAAGTGCCACAGTGGTTTATGGTTATAATACTGGCACCTCACTTCTAGTTGTTTGAATTTCACCTTCCTGATCATTAGATAGAATATGACACTTTGATTAACTGGTTACTAAGTGTCATCTGTCATAACCATATATATATATAACAACAAAGAAGCCTATGAACATTTAACAGAAAATGACAATTGTGAAGTTCTATTCACAGGAAACCATTGGTTGCCTTCTTAACCCAAAATAAAGAATATTTATCTATCAAGGCAGTGTTGAGCACTCATTCTCACTGTTTGATATTAATGTGTGTGTGTGTGTGTGTGTGTGTGTGTGTGTGTGTGTGTATGTATATATATATATATATATATATATATATATATATATATATATAAGTTGCTTAGAGGAGATGTTAACCTCCGAAGAAATTATGCTCATAATATATAAATGCAAATTTAAAGCATAAATTTGTAATTTATCTATTGAGTACTAATGAAAATGGCTGTATGAAGTAAAGATTACCAATTTTTTAATAATAAATAATTATTATTATCTTAAATCTCTATTTTCTTTCCTTCATTTAACTGGAGACGTAAAAAGCACCCACTACACTCCCGGAGTGGTTGGCATTAGGAAGGGAATCCAGCTGTAGAAACCTTGCCAGATTAGATTGGAGCCTGACGTAAAAAGTACCCACAACACTCTCGGAGTGGTTGGCATTAGGAGGAGCATCCAGCTGTAGAAACCTTGCCAGATTAGATTGCCAGTCCCCAGTCAAACCGTCCAACCCATGCCAGCATGGAAAGCAGACGTTAAACGATGATGATGATGATGAGGATGATATACATGTGTGTGTGTGTGTGTGTTGAGTATGAGTGTCTGCATACATACGGATAAAATTCCCTACACACACATTCTAAAAAGAAAAACATTACTAAGTGCTTCATGATAAACTTAGGAACACAATCACATTCTCCTCTCCCAATGCATATATAAGTTCCCAAAACAAACTAGTTTACGTTGACTCACTTTCCTTCCAGCATTCTACATTCTGTAATACAATTAGCAAAGCTCTCCACCCAACTCCAGTACAGAACCAAAACTTTCCATTACATTTGCATGACTATCATTAGTAGAGGACCCTTCACTTCAGCTGCACTCAAATAGAATTTAACTTCTTGAAATAATAAACACATCTATTTGACTCCAAGTGTTAAGTTCTATATCAGATTACATTTGCGTCATGTGTTATAGATACTCCCTTTCCTCTTTTACTCTTTTACTTGTTTCAGACATTTGACTGTGGCCATGTTGGAGCAACACCTTTTGTCGAGCAAATCGACCCCAAGACTTATTCTTTCGAAGCCTAGTACTTATTCTATTGGTCTCTTTTGCTGAACCACTAAGTTACGGGGAAGTAAACACACCATCATCGGTTGTCAAGCGATGGTGGGGGGACAAACACAGACACACAAACACACATACATATATATATATATACATATATACAACGGGCTTCTTTCAGTTTCCGTCTACCAAATCCACTCACAAGGCTTTGGTCGGCCCGAGGCTATAGTAGAAGACACTTGCCCAAGGTGCCACGCAGTGGGACTGAACCCGGAACCATGTGGTTGGTAAGCAAGCTACTTACCACACAGCCATTCCTGCACCTATACTTATATATATTTTGCAATTTTTACGTTAAGAGGATGATCATCCTTGTTTTAATTTCTGCTGTTCCACACTAGTATAAATCAGATAAGAGTATGTTGGGGTAGAGTGTTTTGTGGCTGGATGCCTTTCCAGACACCTACTTGTGCTTGTTCCCAATCTGTCGAGCAACAAGAAAATCAAATAGGTTTATACTGAGGAGTGGAAACAGGCAACTATGAATAAATGAGCCTTTTACTTACACAGACTGCACAACATGTCAAGAGATGTTCAAGAAGCCCCGATATGCTTTCACAGTGGATTGCTAGCAAATGACATTGTCACTGACGCTATTGTTTACAGCCACTGAAAGAAGTCATACGGAGGTTAGGGAAATACGAATTAGCTCACACAAATGCACACAGATAAACATGCATAAATACACACTCACACACACACACACACACACACACACACACACACACACACACACATGCATAGATTGCAAATGCAA
>NC_142934.1:61499549-61522049 GCF_046866305.1 Octopus bimaculoides | reverse complement strand
TAGCCTGGGCAAAGTTTAGAGAGCTCTTACCCCTGCTGGCGACAAAGGGACTCTCACTCAGAGTAAAAGGCAGACTGTATGACGCATGCGTACGAACAGCCATTTTTTTCATTTTATCATGCTACATGGCAGTGAAACATGGGCTGTAACTGCTGAGGACATACGTAAGCTCGCAAGGAATGAAGCCAGTATGCTCCGTTGGATGTGTAATGTCAATGTGAATACCCGTCAGAGTGTAAGTATCTTGAGAGAAAAGCTGAACATTAGAAGCATCAGTTGTGGTGTGCAAGAGAGACGATTGCGCTGGTATGGACATGTGGTGAGAATGGATGAGGATAGCTGCGTGAAAAAGTGCCACACCCTAACAGTTGAGGGAACCCGTGGAAGAGGTAGGCCCAGGAAGACCTGGGCTGAGGTGGTGAGGGAAGACCTTCGTACATTGGGCCTCACCGAGGCGATGACTACTGACCGAGACCTTTGGAAATGTGCTGTGCGTGAGAAGACCCGACAAGCCAAGTAAGATCGTTGCCAGTGCCCCTGGACTGGTTCTTGTGTGGGTGGCACATGAGATGCACCATTTTGAGCATGGCCGTTGCCAGTACCGCCTGACTGGCTCCCATAGGATTTTCGAGCGAGATCGTTGCCAGTGCCCCTGGACTGGCTTGTGCGGGTGGCACATAAAAGACACCATTTCGAGCGTGGCCGTTTTCGTGCGGGTGACACGTAAAAGCACCCACTACACTCTCTGAGTGGTTGGCGTTAGGAAGGGCATCCAGCTGTAGAAACTCTGCCAAATTAGACTGGAGCCTGGTGTTGCCATCCGGTTTCACCAGTCCTCAGTCAAATCGTCCAACCCATGCTAGCATGGAAAGCGGACGTTAAACGATGATGATGATGATGATGATGATTAAATAGTAATTGATTAAAATGCTTTTTACATGTCACTTTAATAATATGATATGAGAAATAAATGTGTTAATTTTTTAATGGCAATGCTTCTTAAAGAATTTTGCAAGGACAGTTGCATATGATATGGATTTATTTATTCTTATAAAAAAAAGGTTGTGGGTGGGGAAAAGCACTGAAAATTTTTGTTAGAATGGTGTTGAATATTATAACATTTATGTAATTTCAAAAACCAAATTGTTGAATTAATGTTTTTGTATCATGTTAGTAATCAATAAGTCTGTCTTGCTCAGTTTTTTATTCATGTGGTCCTGATATCTTAATAATGCAAGTGAGATGCATTTGAGAAATAAGGCAAATTTATGAATAAATAAATAAATAGTAAACCATGGGACATATTTTTCTTGCAACATGAAAACACATTTATTATCACTGATTTATTCACCAATAAATTTGAATGCTATAATTTTTACGGCCATTAATGTTTCTATATTCATTGTGCTTCAGAGAGAAAACAAAGTCATTTGTGACGAATGAGAAAGTCCATCATTTCCAAACAATTTCTTTTCTAAAGAATCATTTTGAAAAATTATGGTTTTTGATCAATATGTAGGTCACACAATAAATCTAATGGCATTTTTTAGCAGACTCATGAAAATTATTTTATATTTCAAGAATGGTCAGACTACCAAAGTTATATATTTGGGGAAATGTGATTTGGTTGATAATTCTGAGAGCTAACTTTAGTGAGAATTTGTTGCATTATTTGAATTGCAATTATTTTATTTTATATGGACAAGCTTGCATTCAAAATAGTCAACAGCTGATTTAATAGATAACTTAAGAAATTGAACAACTTTGGGTTAGCACTCTGTTTTGTTTTCAACATATTGGCATGGCTGTGTGGTTAAGAAGTTTACTTCTCAACCATATAGCTTTGCACTATGTAACACCTTGAACAAATGTCTTATACTATAGTGCCATACCATTATATATTATTATTATCATCATCATCATCATCATCATCATTATTATTATTATTATTATTATTATAATATTGGCATAATGACTCTCCCTAGACACAACAAAACTATTATTATTACTATTTTAAACAGTTTTATTCAGAAAGCTATCTCATTCAGGCTCAGTTCAACAAATATATATGCATATATATATATATATATATATATATATATACACACACATATATGGGTACAGGACATCACCAACTGTGTAAACAACATGAAGTATGAAAATGAATGAAATAAATACACAAACAACGAGAGAAAAAATGATTTCTAATAAAATCATATTCATAAAAAACAGCGAGAGCAAGTAATAACAAAATGAAAATAATGGTTGAAAAATTTCGTTATAGGTATAAATATACCATAAAGAAGTATTAAAAGATGGAGCAAAAAGATGTTGAATCAAAATTAGATTTAATACAAAATTGGATTCAATACATACACACATTTCGAAAGACAATACAAATATGTAAGAAAAACATTATAATTAAATTTAAGCATTGTCATTCTCATCAGTGTGAGGAATTTTTGGAAGAACATCAAAAAAGGTTTAATAAAATAAAATAAAATAAGATGCAATAAGGGAGAATATAGGTGGGGTAATAGGGAAAAATCGGATATTTACAAAGAAAGACATATCAATGTGTATGCAAGTCTATATGTGCAGTAAACTTGTCTTTCGAAACGTGCATATGATGATGATGATATGGCTGTGTGGTAAGAAGCTCGCTTCCTAATTACATGGTTCTGGGTTCAGTCCTGCTGCATGGCAGCTTGGGTAAATTCCTTCTGCTATAGCCTTGGTTCAACCAAAACCTTGTGAGTGGATTTGGTGGACGGAAACTGAAAGAAGCCTATCATAAATTTATATATATATATATATGTATGTATGTATGTGCGTATGTGTGTGTGTGTGTGTGTCTGTGTTTGTCACCCCATCTCTGATGTCGGCATGTTTACATCCCCCTAACTTAGCAGTTCAGCAAAAAAGAGCGATAGAATAAGTACTAGGCTTGCAAAGAATAAGTCCTGAGGTAAATTTCTTTGACTAAAAACCCTTTGAAGTGATGCTCCAGCATGGCCGCAGTCAAAATGACTGAAGCAAGTAAAAGGATAACGGAAAATGCCACATATATATCTATATCTATATCTATATTTATACATACATACATACATGCAAACATACATACATACATACATACTTACATATGTATATTGGTGCATTGTTGTACCACTATTCTATATATATATGCATTGACATAAAGGTGGCTTCCATTAGTATTGTAGATGGACAATACAAGGAGCTTGTAGAAGAGGACAAAGAACAATTTCTGAAATCACAGTGAAGCCTAATCTTAGACCTGCAGCTGCAGCCATACATCTACATATTGTACACATATCAAACTGCTCAAAGAGCAGTCTTTCTGTTGACATATACAATAGTAAATAGATAGAAACATATATAAACAGGCTTTTTGATAAAAAAAAATTATAATTAATAAATAAGTGTATGGTCTCAGAATTGACATAGCAAGACAATTTCTATGGAGAAAAATGTATTGATTCTAAAACAAAATCAAGGAGAAAAGAGAAAAAAAAGAGACAAAAAGTAAAGGACATAAAATCCTGCAACATCATCGAGAATGGACACAAAAAAGAAAACCAATATTTTTCGTGTATCTAGAGTAAGTTAGTGTAGCAGAACACATTCTTCACCAGGCAACATTAATGGGATGACTGGAATTCAAAACTGCAAACTGCTCCACTGATGCTTCCTATGTTAAGACATGTGCTCACAATACACACACACACACACACACACACACACACACACACACACATGCACACCATGCATACACACCACATGCACACACATGTGTACACAGACACACACATACAGACATACACAGTCACACACATACTTACAAACATGCACACACCCACACATTTATACAGAGAGATATAAAGATAGGTGCATGCATAAACATAATCATGCACACACGCGCACACACACACACACACACACACACACACACACACACACACATTAATTGAGTGTATGTATGCATATATGTGTATATGCGTTTGTGTGTGTGTATGTGTATATATATATATATATATATATATATATATCCACTGCTTCTCCTCTGCATCTTCCCTCCCACATTCATCTCCTCATTGTTCTCCTCTTCCTCATCCTCATCCTTATTGTTATTTAATGTCTGGCATTCATGCTGATATAGGCTGGATGGTTCTTAAGAATAGGAGGCCTCATTCATGCACCACTGTCTACTTTGGCATGCCTTCTACAGCAGGATGCTCTTCCTAACACCAACCACTTTACAAAGCGTACCGAGTGCATTTTCAGTGGCCTCAGCTCTAGTGATAATTGCCCTATAACTTACAAGGCTAAGGACCCTATAGTGGCCCTTGTAAATGAGAAGAAATAGAGGAGAGTGTGGATGATAGTCTTTGAGTGAGAGATGAAGGATGGTAAGTAAGAGGGGAGACTGGAGGAATATGGTCAGGAACAGGGAATAGTAGTTGGATTGAGAGAAAAGAGTAGGGATAGAGTTGTAAAGGAAATAGGTTGGGTTGTGAAAAGGATAATTTAGGGCTCTCCAGTATTTTAATTCTTTCTGCTATAGGCACAAGGCCTGAAATTTAGGTGAAGGGAGCCAGTCAATTACATCAACCTCAGTGCTTAACAGCAACTTATTTTATTGATTCTGGAAGAATGAAAGGCAAATGTGAACACAGAATGTAAATCATCATCATTGTTTAATGTCCGCTTTCCATGCTAGCATGGGTTGGACGATTTGACTGAGGACTGGCAAGCCAGAAAGCTGCACCAGGCTCCAATCTGATCTGGCAGAGTTTCTACAGCTGGATGCCCTTCCTAACACCAACCACTCCGAGAGTGTAATGGGTGCTTTTACGTGCCACCAGCACGAGGGCCAGTTACACAGTACTGGCAACGGCTACACTCAAAAAGGTGTTTTTCATGTACCACCTGCACAGGAGCCAGTCCAGCGGCACTGGCAACAACCTCACTCGAATGATTTTCTAACGTGCCACCAGCACAAGTGCTAGAAGGCAATGCTGGTAACGATTACGCTCAAGTGGTGCTATTTACGGGCTACTAGCATGGAAGCCAGACAGCTGCTCTGGCAATGAACACGCTCAGACAGTGCTGTTAGTGCTCCACTGGTGCAGGTGCCAGTCATCAAGTATGATTCAATTTCGATTTCACTTGCCCCAACAAATCTTCGCCCACAAGGGGCTAAATATACAGGGAACAAACAAGGACAGACAAAGGGATTAAGTTGACTGCATCGACCCCAGTGCACAACTGGTACTTAATTTATCGACCCCGAAAGGATGAAAAGCAAAGTCGACCTTGGCGGAATTTGAACTCAGAACATAATGGCAGATGAAAATACCGCTAAGCATTTCGCCTGGCATGCTAACGTTTCTGCTAGCTCACCACCTTTGATGATGAAATTCTGCTAATGAAATTCTGATGAAATTCTGCTCAGCATTTTGTTTGGCATGCCAATAATTCGGCCAGTTTATGGCCTCTATAATAATAATAATTCATTCTACTGAAATTTGTGCTCAACCCCAGTGCTCAACTGGTACTTATTTTATTGACCCCAAGAGGATGAAAGGCAATGTTAACCTCAGTGGAATTTGAACACAGAATGCAAATGATCCTGCCAGCTCACCAAAACTACATATAGTAGAAGCAAGAAGATATGAGGAAGGATACAGGAAGGGAGCAATAGTTTAGGATGGAGAGGAATCTTGAGAAGAAAGTTATTGAAGGAAAGAAAGGTGTGTGTTTGTAGTGGGCATAGTATAGTGTAGGCAGGTCAGAAGTGGAAAAATGCGATGGAGTGTTGTGTTGTTGAGGAGGTAGAGAAGCTGTTGGGGAGAGGGTAGGAAGAGATAAAGAAGCAGAGGAAGGAATGTGAGAAGGAGATGCTGGAGAATACCATGGAAGTAGAAAGGAGAAGGGTAAAATTTGAATATCTTAAAGCACTGGACATGGATGGGGGCAGGCAATAAAGAAGAAAAAGAGAGAAAGAGAAGGTAGGTAAACAGTGGGTGGAGATGCTATAGGGCATGCTATAGGGCATCCTAGAAGTGTAAGGGAAAGTGAGGTGGGTAAATAGAGGTAACAAGAGGTCTTGGGTAACAATACATATGTATGTGCATACAGTAATACCTTGCCATATCGTGGTTCACCTTTCGCAGGGGTTTTTGGAACATAATAACTGCGATAGTCAAGGGATTACTGTATATATGTGTATGTATATGTGTGTGTGTATATGCATGTATGTACATATATATGTGTGTGTGTGTGTGTGTGCATGTATATAGGTTTATATATATATGTATGTGTGCTTGTATCTGTGTTCATCAGTGTATGTGTGTGTGTTGTTACATATCTATATTCATGAATACACATATACATATCTACATACATATCCATCCATACATACACACATACATTCATACATGCATACATAAGGACAAAACATATAAATACACACATGTATGCATGCATACATATATGCAGGTATACTTACCTACCTACCTATGTATATACGTACGTACCCACCACCCTACCTACCAACCTACCTACCTATCTATCTAACTATCTATCTATCTATCTATCTACCTACCTACCTACATACATACATACATGCATACATGCATACATACATTCATACATACATACACACATACATACATACATAAATACATACATACATATATATACATGCATAGAATAACAAAAAAATAAAACCTACAGATGAAGTTGACAATATCGAGACCAATGGGTTAAAAGAATGTTAGTGGAACGTAAAAATTAAAGCAAACACCATGTTAAAGAACAACTAGCCCAGTATTGCATGTGATTACATGGAAAAGATATATTCTGCTGTGGAAATCAGCTGCCCACTAAACACCAATGTAGTTAGAAAAATACTAGAGACAAGACATCTATGAATCATACTCTTTTACTCTTTTACTTGTTTCAGTCATTTGACTGTGACCATGCTGGAGCACCGCCTTTAGTCGAGCAAATCGACCCCGGGACTTATTCTTTGGAAACCTAGTACTTATTCTATCGGTCTCTTTTGCTGAACCGCTAGGTTACGGGGACATAAACACACCAGCATCGGTTGTCAAGCGATGTTTGGGGGGACAAACACAGACACACAAACATATACACACACATACATACATATATATATATATATATATATATATATATATATATATATATATATATATATATATATATATATATATATATATATATATATATATACACACATATATATGATGGGCTTCTTTCAGTTTCCATCTACCAAATCCACTCACAAGGCTTTGGTCGGCCCGAGGCTATAGTAGAAGACACTTGCCCAAGGTGCCACGCAGTGGAAATGAACTCGGAACCATATGGTTGGTAAGCAAGCTACTTACCACACAGCCACTCCTGCATTAGATAAGGAGTTTGCAAATTCAGTACCCAGGATACACTTTCAGCTTCATATCTATTATTATTTGAGCTACAGGATACATACCAACCCATTTGGAGTAAAGTATGGCTGAGGTTAGGTTCTTGGGGACAGAATGCAAATCCCTAATTCATATGTTACAAATGATCATATCTTGAACATCAACAGTCTGCAAGACCCTAAGATTTAAAGGACAATGAACAAAAAATGCTTTCCTTCTAAACATTGCCACCAGCAGGTGGTTGGTCAAAATTTATTCTAAATTAAAAAGAGAAAGAGAACACATAGATACAAACGTACAATCATGCATGCATACAGGCATGCACACACACACACACATGCACACACCCATACACACACTACACATACATGCATACATATATATATATACTATACTGGCACTCCATCGCTTACAAAGACAAAGGTTCCAGTTGATCTGATCAAAGGAACAGCTTGCTGATAAGATTAATGTGTAAGTGACTGAGCACTCCACAGACACACATACCCCTTCACATACTTCTTAGAGCGTGACAAGGCCGGCCCCTTAAAATACAGGTACTACTCATTTTTGCCAGCTGAGTAGACTGAAGTACTGTGAAATAAAGTGTCTTGCTCAAGGACACAACACACCGCCAGGAATCGAACTTGCAACCCCACAATTGCGAGCTATATACTCTAACCACTAAGCCATGTGCCTTCACATCCATCCATCCATCCAACCAGCCATCCATCCAACCATCCATCCATCCAACCATCCATACATACATTTCAGTAGGTATAATTGGTCTCATCATGAGTTGTTTTGTAAAAATATATAAAATACACTGGTAGTATGATAGAAAATATTTCCTTTAAAGCTTTCTTCAAAGACATGTAAATTCTTCAGGAAACTACTGATGGCAACTTCTATCATGATATATTACTGTAAAGCAAGTTTTATGGCATTTCCTGGAGGTAATAAATCTTTTGTGGAATAAATATTTTTGTAGAGAGAATGAAGTATCCTAGCCTGTCCTGTTTGAAATGCATACGTATATAGTCATATGTATAAAGATATCATTCCATATACCTATGTATTACTTATGCATATCTTCTATCAAATTTATCAATGTAATTTACCCTCTATGTAATCATAGGAATTTAGGCACCACCTACATTTATCTTTTACGTTATCTATTTATGTTTGTGCACACACACATGCACACACACACACATGCACACACATGCATACACTTATATATATATATATATATATATATATATGTAAATTTATGATTAAATAAAAAGATAACAAATGGAAAATTTGACATATATATATATATATATATATATATATATATATATGAGATTTAAGATAAAAACTCAAATTAAGCAATTATAATCATGCATTTATGAATTCAACTTAAAGTGCGTATACATATATTAATGCATATCAACGCATATGAATATTTAAAAAAATATTTATAAAATATAAATATATATATAAATATACATAGAAATACATGTAAATAAAACCCATGTGAGATATGTATGGAAGGAAGTGTGAGAAAAAGAAGACTGATAAATAGAGGACTGAAAAAGTTTCTTTGTACTGAAATAAAGAGCAGTTAAGAGTTTCAATTAAATGATCCATAGACTTTGGTGTCTTTTTTTAAAAATATAATAGTATATAAGGTATATAATACAGTTTGAGGAGGTTCACTTTCAATGGCCATTTCTAGAGCTCATGTCCTGGTAGAAAAATTAATAAGTCTTACAAACCATGTGGACAATGTCCCCTTAATAAGGATGTTTTAATTTGAGAGAGGAGATATAGGCCCACCAAACATGAAACTTAAAAGAAAATAAGCAAATATACCTCCTAACTCTTTCTCTAAAACTATTTGACCAAACCCTGTATTGACAAACATAGATATAAATAAGCCATGTAGCAATCATATCATACCTAGTGGAATACAACCTAGTAATAAATATAGTAAATATAATAAGTATAAACATCCTGATTCTGAAAAGTCTAACATGACTAAACAAGCCAATTCTAGAAAATGTGAAGGAATCTGGTTTGTACCCCCTTTTTCTCTTAGAGTTAAGAACTTGCCCAAATTGTTTTTCAAGATCTTGAAGGCTAATTTTTCAAAGCACCACAAGTATTACTCAATTTGTAATAAATTTTTGATAAAATTCTCCTACTCTGAAATGCCTAATCTAGGATCTATTATAGCTTCCATAATTAGAAATAAATAAAATGCCAATCGAATAAAGACTCCAACACTAATAATGTACCTAATGTAGGACCTGGTAACAAGAAGAAATTTAGAATAATAAATCTAAGTAAATCTAAAATTAATAATGTCAATCCAAGTCAACCTTTGGTAGTCACCGATCTTGCTAACCCACCTCTAAAAAATAAAAAGAAACCAATAAAACAAAAGACAGGAATGATAGCAGAACAAATTTAGAAAAAACTTGTAGCTGTAGAGTGCCTGAATCATGTCCACTTGCTTAGGAAAAATGTGGTGTATAAGTGTACAGTAAAAGTAGATAACCAAAACACTAAGGTTTATATAGGAAGCGCTGTTGATTTTAAGAGGAGGTACAGAGCCCATTAAAATTCCTTTATTAAAGTTAAGTATTAAAACTCAGCAACTCTAGCCACATATATACACTAAGTAAGAGATAGCAACACTGATTATTCTTTATCCTGGTTCATAATTGTGGAGCCCCACCCACTTACAGTGTTACTTTGAATAAATGCAGGTTATGTATAAGGTAATCGTACATTATCCTTTGATCATACAGTTTAAATACATTAACGAAATTCTCTGATGTGATTCCCTCATGTAATCATGAATTACATTCCACTTTTTTGAAAAATTATAGAACCAAACATATTGCATGATTTGGAAGAGTGCCTGCAACTGGAAACCTTCTAGCTCTTAGTACAGTGAAAAATTAAATATACATATTGCAGTGTGCATGACTTTGGTCATGCCAAGCTATTTGAAATGTATGTAAGCTAAATAAAATATTGATAATGCATCTTCATTCTTTATGTTTTAGATATCTATAAATTGAAAGGTATAATGAATAAATGCTCCAATCGGTCAAAACAATTTAATATCATTCCCAAATTATCAAAAATCAAATATAAATAAATATTAAAACAATAGGACATGTAATAGTAAAACCCAACAGTATAGAATATATCATTGGGTGCCCTTTTGTTTTAACATATGTTTATATTCGATTTTTAATAATTTGGAAATGATATGAAGTTGTTTTATTGACTGGAGCATTTATTCATTATATCTTTCAATTTGTTTCTCCTTTTGTCTCGATGTCACCTGACCACTTCCAGCTGCTGTCATATTTTTATTTTTGCTCTTCAGTTTAGCGAAATTGCTTTTCAGTTTAACGAAGTAATAAAATTATCCTCTTATATATATATATATATATATATATATATATATATATATATATATATTATCATCATTTTTATCATCATCATCATCATCATCATTGTAATGCTAACTTTTCCATGTTTGCAAGAGTCAGACAAAATTACATTGACTTTTCTTGCTCATCTGCTAAGTTACAAGGATGTTAACAAATGAAAACACAGATTGCCATGCTGAAGGGCAATAAACAATGATGCACATACAAACACACACATACATTTACATATCTCTTTCTCTCTTGCTCTCTATATATATATGCATAGCTCTCACTACACTCTTGGAGTGGTTGGCATTAGGAAAGGAATCTAGCTGTAGAAACAATGCCAAATCAGACTGAAGCCTGGTGCAGCTCCCCAGTTTTCAGTCAAACTGTCCAACCAATGCCAGCATGAAAAACGAGCTTTGAATGATGATGATGATGATGATATATATATATATATATATATATATATATATATATATATATTTCAATAATAGGATGAAGTCTTTGTAAGAATTTATCAAGTAGTTAGCGTGAAAAAACCTCATAAGGGAAGAATCCATCATTTATTCCCTATAAATATATCTATTAATTTATATATATATATATATATATATATATATATATATATATATATATATATATATATATACACATATATGTATATATGTATAATCTTTAATTTCGTTTATGGGAAACATTTTGAACATGCATTTAAAAGCTCCTGTTTTATCCTGCCAGGTACAGTCTAATGATGCCAGCTGATGATCCAAGGAAATGAATATACGAACATGATCTACCCAGTGTCCAAGAATACTGCAGACTGCACTGTAATCATCCCGGCAATACGGACTATGATCTTAAGAAACATGTGATGCATTAAAATATTTATAGATTCCATCCAAGAATTATTATTGCTATTATATATACCTTGCAATTTACTTTGTTTTATATATATATATAAATATATATATATATATATATATATATATATATATATATATATATATATATATATATATATATAAATATAAATAGATAGATAGATAGATAGATGGATGGATAGATGTATATATATGTACACACAAACACACACACACACATTCGCATAAATGTGTATGCAATATTATATTGTAATAGTTTACATGTGGTTCCATGAACAAAATAGATAATACTTTATATGCAGTAAATATTTTTATTATAACATAATAGTTACAGATGATAACTGTTTCATAACATTAAGATATTAGATAACGCATTCTTCGCTGAAAATCCATCCATGGATTGCCTTTTTGCCATAAAACCTGCAACCTATGCAACAGTAGTTATCTGCACATACTATACTATAATGTAACATTGTAATATTGTACAATACACACACACACACATTTATATATGCATTTACACACACACACACACACACACACACATGTATGTATGATCCTGAAATAAAAGAAAAAAAAACAAATATGATGTGAAAAAACAACAAACAAGATGTTTTAGTTTAATGGTTAAGAAAAATGTACGAAGTCTTTAACGTTTCAACCCTATGCTCTCCTGTAAATATATTGTAATGATTAATGAAAATTTTTGTATCTTCCATCTTCCATTTCTCATTTACCATATGTATATGAATATATATTATATATGCTACGCACACACACGCACACACACACACGCACACACACATGCACACACACACACGCGCAACTTTTAAGACTTGTTTTAGCTTTAAAGCTGCAGTCATGCAGGGGCAGTATATACATACACAGACACAAATATATATATGTGTGTGTATATAGAAAGAGTGAAGGAAAGAGAGGGATGTGTGTGTGTGTGTATATATATATATGTATGTATATATATGTATGTATACTTGTTTACATATATATGTATATATATGTATGTATACTTGTTTACATATATGTGCACACACTTATGCACACATACACACACATGACATACACTTACTCATGCATATGTGAATACATGCTGCTGTAGGTATATATATGTGTATGTGTGAGTGTATATATATGTCTGTTTGTATGTATATATATGTGTGTATGTATATATATATATACATATACATATATATATACACACATATATACATATATCTATATTTACATATATATATATATACATACATATATATATATATATGCATATGTGTATTTGTATACTGCACCAATTGATATGACTGCAAAAAATACTCAAACTGAGTATTAAAAATATCATATAGAGTTACCACTGAAACAAATAACAATATATCATGCTGTTGACACCAATGAAAAAAATAAAAAAAAAAAAAATAAAAAAAGCTAAAAAAAAATGTCAGGTTGATATCATCAAAGAAATAAGATATTCATAGCAGTGTAGCATCATAATTAAAGGAAAATATTTTTCTCACAATGCCAAAGATCCGCAAAGCAGCCAATAAAATAGTCGGTTTATTGCTTCATTATAGAATTATTATTAGTATCCCAGTAGTGATATTTTTATTACCTGCTTTCTTTGCATAACCAAGCAAAGATCTGTTTGCCTTGTGTCCATATGATGCTTCATTTTTACTTTGGTTCTGAATGATTTTTTTTTTTGTATACATTGAAAGTACTCTATAGTAAAGTATATGAAGTTTTCTGTATGTTGTGTAAACGAGTATGTTCTAGTGTTTGCATTATGTAGTTGTTTGCATCATTTTAATCCTTATGAAGGGACCTATTATCTTTCATCCTTTATCTTTTACTTGTTTCAGTTATTGGACTGCAGTCATGCAGGAACATTGTCTTCAAGGGTTTAGTTGAAAAAATTGACCATTGTCCTTATTTTTTTTGTAGGCTTGGTACTTATTCTATTGGTCTCTTTTGGCTGAACTGTCAAGTTTCAGGGGATGTAAGCAAACCAACACCAGTTGTAAGCAAACACAAGTAAATACACTTATAGATATATATACAATGGGCTACTATCAGTTTTTGTCTACCGAATTCACTCACAAGAATTTGGTTGCCCCTGGTCTATAGTAGCAGATATTTGCCCATGTTGGGGGACTGAACTTGAAATCATATGGTTGGAAAGCAAGCTTCTTACCACACTACCATGCTTGTTATAGGAATTGTTTATTTTCCAGTTCTTATATTCTGGCAAGATCTTTCTCTAGATCTTCATACTCAAGATGCTTTTCCCAATTCTTTGTAAGATACATTACTGCCAGCAGGAAGTGATATGTAAATCAAATGACACTGCTTATCCTGATAATCCTTGATGACAGTCTCTCATATATTTATATTGGCAAAATCATTAGAGTACTGGACAAAATGCTCTGGTCCTGAACATTCTGAGTTCATATCCTGCCAAGGTCCATTTTGCTTGTCATCCTTCTGGAGTTAATAAATTAAACTATCAGTTAATTCCTAGAGTTAATTTTATTAAGTAAACCTTCACCTAAAATTTCTGGCTTTGTACTTGTATTAGAAATGATCAAAATTGGTAGAATTATTGGAGTTTAAGCCAAAATATCTTTCTGTGTTTAAGTACAGATCTTTACATAATGAGTTCAGACCTTACTGAGGTCAACTTTATCTTTCATGCTTCTTATGTTGATAAAATAAAGCACTATCATGTAATATGTTTGATTTGATTGACTTACCCCTGCCTCAAATTTGATGTTTTGTGCCCACATTAGAAGCAATCATTTATTATTGGCAGAATCATTAAAGCATTGAAATGATTCCTTGTGGTATTTGTTCCAGCCATTTATATTTTAAGTTCATATCTCACCAAGGTTTCTTATGCATTTCCTCCTCTTTGGGGTCGATAGAATAATATTTATTTTACAATATTTCTTTTAAGATCATTTCTAAGACTCCCATTTTTTAGAGAACTTAAATCTATTTTCAGCCTTGTTTCAGAAATTCTCATTCAAAATTGGGACTTTTCTCTATCTTCTGTTTTTCTATATGAGTTCATCTAGTGCTATTAGACATCTACATCTGTTAACTTCTTTGAATATGAAAGTCAAATATGCAAAAAAAAAAAAAGAAAAAAAAAAGAAATTGTTTTTTTTTTTAATTGTTTCAGTCATTTGACTGTGGCCATGCTGGAGCACCGCCTTTAGTCGAGAAAATCGACCCCAGGACTTATTCTTTGTAAGCCTAGTACTTATTCTATCGGTTTCTTTTTGCCGAACCGCAAAGTTACGGGGACGTAAACACACCAGCATCGGTTGTCAAGTGATGGTGGGGGGGCAAACACAGACACACAAACACACATACATATATATATATATATACGACAGGCTTCTTTCAGTTTCCATCTACCAAATCCACTCACAAGGCTTTGGTCGGCCCGAGGCTATAGTAGAAGACACTTGCCCAAGGTGCCACCCAGTGGGACTGAACCCGGAACCATGTGGTTGGTAAGCAAGCTACTTACCACACAGCCACTCCTGCGCCTATTTGGATATGTTATTAAAATAATTCTTTTGTCTTGGCTTTTTACATATTTGTACTAATTCCCCATTACTTCTTGATATTTTTGTAGTCGTAGTATAGGTACTTTATAGTAGTTTTTGAAATGCAGAATATTTTTGTCTCTCTTGTGTCCATGATAAATAACTTTCTCTTTTGCCTATGGATCATATATTCTAAGTGCTATCATTATATTTTCTCTTACATTTCAACTTAACTACCAATTGAGAATATCCAAACTGTAATGAATTACAAGAACAGATTACCCTTACCTATTTGCTTATATTTAGAATTCATTTCCAGATATTTTTATAGTCTTACTTTAGGCATTTTATAGTAATTTTCTAATTGCAGAATATGTGTATTTCCCTTGTGTTTATGGTAAATGTAATCATTCTCTTTTGCCTTTGGATAGGATATTCTAAATGCTATCATTATACTCTTTTCTCACAAATTCTCTTTACTACCAATTGAGAATATTATAACTATAATGCATTAACAAAAATATGTAGTGTATCTCTACTTAGCTTATTTGAGACCATTTAGCTCAATTTTAAGTATTACCATCTGAGCGTGATCATTGCCAGAGCAGCTGTCTAGCTTCCGTGCCGGTGGCACGTAAATAGCACCATTTGAGCATGATCGTTACCAGCGTTGCTTTACTGGCACTTGTACCAGTGGCACGTGAAAAAACATTCAAGTGAGGTCATTGCCAGTGCCGCTAAACTGGCTCCTGTGCAGGTGGCACGTAAAATACACTATTTGAGCATGGCTGTTGCCAGTACCACCTGATTGGCCCAGTTTTCAGTCAAACCATCCAACCCATGCCAACATGGAAAGCAGATGTTAAATGATGATGATGATGATGATGATGTTGCGTTCAATGAAATATTTCTTACTTTTTTCTATATAGAATATTTACAAAACAAAGAAAAAAAAATGCCAAAGTCAAAAAGTTACTTTACTCAACATTAGGTGGAGGTGGTAAGAAGTTTGTTTCCCAACCACATGGTTTTGGGTTCAGTTTCATTGTGTGGCACCTTGGGCAAATGTCTTCTGCTATAGGCCTGGGCTGACAAACAAGCCTTGTGAGTGGATTTGATAGATGGAAACTGAAAGAAGCCTGTCAAATCTTTTGTGAGTGTGTATGTATGTGTGCGTGTGTGTGGTAGTGTTTTTTGTCCCCACCACCACTTGACTACTGGTGATGGTGTATTCATGTCCCTGTAATGTAACATCTAGACAAAAGACACAGATAAAATAAGTAAAAATTTTTAAAGATATGAAATATATATATATATATATATATATATATATATATATATAGTGAATTTGATTCATTTGATTAAAAATTCTTCAAGGCAGTGCCCCAGCATGGCCACACTCTAGTGACTGAAACAAGTAATAGAATAAAAAAAAGATCAGCATATGAAGAAATTTTTCCTACACATACATACACAATTGCACATACCTCATAAATCACAGTTAATGAAATGAAATACCTAGAATTGCATTTTGTGTGAAATAAGTGGAGATTTGATAATTTATACTTGCTCATATTATCTATCATTCTGCTATCTGCAGACGTTCATTTGCAGCTTTAAACATGAACTGACAATCTCAAAGAAAGTTATATCATCTGGGTGGGTACACTTCAAATCAAATGTCAAATCAAAAGTCCCACGTATGATAGATTCTTCAAACAAGATATTTTTTTGTCTAGAAATCTTGATATAAAATTTCACATCTGGTTTAGTTGAAATCACAACTTATTTATTAAAGGAATAACGTGATAAAACTTCCCATAAGCAATTCTAAATGGAACATTCTGTAAAACTTATATGGGTCATCATTATTTCACATCTGTTTTACCAATTCTTTCTTTCATCTTTTATCTTTTATGTTTAACTTGCTTCAGTCATTGGACTGCAGACATTCTGAGGCACCACCTTGAAGGGTTTAGTTGAACAAATTAACCCAGTACTTATTTTTTAAGCCTGATAATTATATTCTATCAGTCTCTTTTGCCAAACTGTTATTTCCATTTTCCATGCTGGCAAGGTTTAGATGGTTTGATTGGAACTGGTAAGCTGGAGAGCTGCACCAGGCTCCAGTCTGTTTTAGTTTGGTTTCTATGGCTGGATGCCTTTCCTAATGCCAACTACTCCATAGAGTGTACTGAGTGTTTTTTACATGTCGCTGGCTCAGGTGCTTTTATGCGTCACTGGCACAGGTGCCTTTTATGTGTTACTGGCACAAGTGTCTTTTACCTGTCACCAACATGGGTGCCTTTTTATGTGTCATATGTTTATCATCATCATCATCATCGTTTAATGTCCACTTTCCATGCTAGCGTGGGTTGGACGATTTGACTGAGGACTGGTGAACCAGATGGCTACACCAGGCTCCAATCTGATTTGGCAGAGTTTCTACAGCTGGATGCCCTTCCTAATGCCAACCACTCCAAGTGTGCTGTGGGTGCTTTTACGTGCCACCGGCACAAAAGCAGGTCAGGTGGTACTGGTAACAGCCACGCTCAAAATGGTGTATTTTACGTGCCACCTGCACAGGAGCCAGTCCAGTGGCACTGGCAACGACCTCGCTCGAATGTCTTTTCCCGTGCCAGGAACGCTACACTGCGGCACAAGTGCCAGGAAGGCGACGCTGGTAATGATCACGCTCGAACGGTGGTGCCGTTTAATATAAAAATATATATTCCTTGTATTGTGTTTAAAGCAATTAATATTAGTTTCTCACATGAACCAGAAGGTTACAAATTTGAAAACGGTGGTAGTTTGTTGAATCAACTATAGTATATGTATCGAACCTATTTTATTGATTGTTGTGAAATGAAATTTTGAAGTCAACTCTGATGGGATTCGAACACAAAAACAGAGCAATATATATACAAAATTCTGAAAAGGCTTTTAATCAGGCTTTCAAGTATTTCTTCCATCTTATCAGTTGAAAGGAAATTAATATTGATAAGATAGAAATTATGGTGTCAGATCAACATACCTCCATCTGTTTTCAAGACAATTCATTTCTTTTGATTATATCTAAATCTAATTATACTATTAGTACTAGTTCCTGTTAATTATTTCATTAACCCAGGAAAGATGAAAGACAAATTTGATTTTAGAAATATGAACTTATAATATTATACATATAGTCTGCAGGTCTACTCCCTGAGAGCACATGAACATCTAAGTTGATTGGCTTGCTGAGAGCCAGTTAAGAGAAAAGTAGTTTATGTATTGTCAATGTATCAGTGATGACACACTTAATTCTCAAACAACTTAGTCTAATTGGCTGTAAATAGATGATGCTAGATAGGATCCAAGCAATCCTCTCTATAATAGCAACCTCATTGACACGTTGTTTTGATTCGTTAGTTTGCAGTACAGAGTTCAAATTTTTCAGTGAGAAAGGTTACCCTAAGTATGTTAGTGCTCTGTTCAAGGGAAAGTCTGTCGCTTATCTGATGCTATGTTAAGTGTTGATAAGTAATGGCAATGAGCATTTTAGCTACTTCCTTGTCTAACTATATCATCCTTGTTGTTATTATCATCATTGCTTTGTCGATTACTTTTCTATGCTTGCATGGGTCAGATGGAATTTGTTGAAACAGATTTTCTACAGCTGGATGCCTTTCCTGTTGTCAACCCTCACTTGATTCTCAATACGGCAATATTTACCCATGGCCTGACATTCTTTCCATCGAAAACTAGAAATGAATTACACTACTTGTGTGACAGTCACACTTGCTTACAACTATCTTGCAATGTCAAGACAAGGAGACACACACACACACAAATATATGCACACATACTTATCCACACACACACACTTATGCACACACACACATGCATACATTTACAAGGTACCTTCAAAAAGTATCTAACCTTTAGGCATAAAAAAAATAATAAATGCACCCTTTTAAAGCCTAGCCAGACTCATGGGCCCGGTTTTCCAGTTTCAATGGCGTATGCGTTCCCTAGCTGGATGGGATGCCAGTCCATCACAACGTTACTCATTTTTGCCAGCTGAGTGGACTGGAGCAACGTGAAATGAAGTGTTTTGCTTAAGAACACAATGCGTCGCCTGATCCAGGAATCGAAACCACAATCTTACGATCATGATGCTGACACCTTAACCACTAAGCCATGTGCATCCACAACCTTTAGTCATACAAAAAATAATTTTGTACATTTCATAAATTTTACTTAATCTCCTTTAAAATACTCCCCTTGGGAGTTCTCACAGTAGTTTTCCCAGTAGTTCTACCACAGCTGGTAACACCTCTTGAATGCTATAGGGTTCCACTGTCACTTTTGTCATAATTTCTTCTTGCAGCTCAAATCATTTTCCCTTTCAGCATGGTTTCCAGTTTGAGAAAGTGCTAGAAATCACATGGAGAGTAGGGAGCCTGTTGAACAATTGGCATATTTTTCTTGATCAGGAAAGCTTGGATTACAAGATGTTTTCAAAAGTATCTGACTTTATTTTTTTACTGACACTCTCTGCATGTATATAAATCCTCCATTAAAATGGAATGTACTGGTTCTGTGCTTATTCCCACTTCGTGAGTAATTTCCACGCTGGTCTTGCATGACTATTCACCAAACTTTTTCAATTGGCTCCTTGTTTCAGCTTGTGGGTGACCTACCTGAGCCTCACTCTCCACTGAGGTGTCGCCATGTTTGAAGTAGCTGTGCTACTCCTTGATCTAAGTTTTGCCCATGGCATCATTGCCAAAAGCCTGCTGAATCTTCTATATGGTTTGAGCTTGAGTATCACTAATCTTTTGGCAAAACTTGATGCAATATCTCTGCTCAATGCCTTCAGTCATCTTGTGTGAAAATGAAAATCAGATGAGTGTGCACTACATGTCTGTACTCTTAGGCATAACAGCCAGGAACTGACATTAGTTTTGGCAGTAAAAAATAAAGTCGGATACCTTTTGAATGCCTCTTGTATGTATGTGATGAATTTCTTTCAGTCTCTCTCTACCAAATCTATTCATTTAACAATGGACATTTAACATTAATTTTTTATTTCATTTTGTAATGAAAAAAAAACCCTACATACAAATTTACTCCTGTAGTACAAGAATAATTAGATTTATTCAGTATTCTATCTGAGATTTAGATAAATCTTTCTAACTTAAACTGCCATAAATAACTAAAGCTGCTTTATATCATCTTGCTAAATTTTTTCCCTTATGTTGGACAGAGAGTAATTATTTTTATTTGATTAAATTATTTTTGATATTGCACTCTGTTGCTTTCTGACATCAATTAAACAAAAGGAGGTATATCATCCTCTGTAAACTTTTTATAATTACTTTCTGTGTTTTAATGTGTTTAGATGTCTGGCTGTTTGAAATTAGAAATTAGAAATTGATTACCTTTTTACTTGCTTTAGACTGTGGCCATGCTGGGGCATTACTTTGAAGAGTTTTAGTCAAATTAACCAGCCCCAGTATTTATTCTTTTTTTTCGTAAGCTTGGCACTTATTCCATCAATATCTCTTTGCCAAACTGCTAAGTTACAGGGATGTAAGTAAACCAATCCTAGTTGTTAGGGGGACAAACTCATAGACAAAGACAAGCACACATAGATATACACATATGCATATATGTGTATGTATATGCGTATATGTATATGTATATATATGTGTGTGCACATATGTGTGTGTAGGCATGTAAAAGAAAAGGTAAAGTTACCTTCTTAGGTCATGCTGGCTCATAAGGGCCGGTTTCCCAGTTTCTTGGTGTATAAATTCCTCACCCAGACAGGATGCCAGTCTATTGCAGGATTACTCATATTTGCTAGCTGAGTGAACTGGAACAATATGAAATGAAGTGTGTTGCTCAGAAACACAATGCATTGCCCGGTCCAGAAACTGAAACCATAATTTTACAATCATGAGTCCAGCACTCTAACCATTAAGCCACATGCCTCCAATTTGTGTGTTTGTGCCTGTGTACACACACACACATACACACACATACACAAACACATAAACACACACATATACACACACATACACAAACACATAAACACACACACATACACACACATACACAAACACATAAACACACACACATACACACATGAGAGGCTTCTTTCAGTTTCCATCTCCCAAATCCACTCACAATGATTTGGTTGGCCCTGGACTACAGTAGAAGAACTTACCCAAGGTGTCATTGAGTGTGACCAAACCCTGAACCAAGTAGTTGGGAAGCAAACTTCTTACCATACACCCATGCCTGTGCCTTCTGTAGAAATAGCAGGAGATTTTTATCATTTGATCTGGAGAAAGCAATGCCTATGAGCCATTATAGCACTTTTGAGACTGGTGGGTGGGAAACAAATGCTTGCAACAATATGGACTCCATTAAAGGCATTTAAAGTTCCAGGTGATGGGTGATAAATTTACTTATTAAAAGAACAAAACAAGAATTTTATTTACTTTCATTACACTTAGAATATTTTATTGTACCTTGGATGGGTCATTATGCCAATAACGAACACACATACTGGTTTAAATTTTACTTCTTTATTATTCACTTATTTAATTCTTGAATTACCACTACAGGTACAACATTGGTTTTTCAGACACAGAAAGTGCAGAACATCTTATAATCTGCACAAATTTACAAGTACGATCTTAAATTCCCAATGACCACCGGACTAATTCAGAGCACAGTATTAATAACCTTTTAACATTTATACTAATGAATAATTGCCTGTATTTCATGTAATTGTTCAAGTAAATCTAATGTTTGTTTAATTTAGAGATGAACATCCCGGGTTTGGAAACATCAGTAATCTGGAAAGACTTTTGAAACAAAGGTTCCAGAAAACTGATGGTGTACCTCTGCTATCAGCTTTCAGACATCATATAACATATGTTTTGAACTTTGTTATTAAATAGTCTTCAGGTAAAATGCAATGTAAAGTGTACTGATTGCATTTGCACCATGGCATCAACACTAAAGATGTAGGCAGGTCTTTGAACCTGAGTTATCTCTGCCTTTTCATCATCTGCTGCCTCAATTCATCTCTCTGATACATAGTGTATGTATGTGTATACACACATATATATATTTATACATACAT
>NC_142934.1:61489549-61494549 GCF_046866305.1 Octopus bimaculoides | reverse complement strand
TGATGATGATGATGATACATATATATATATATATAAAATGAACTGTTTAATAAACAAGAGGAAACTTATGTAACATGATATGAGAATGTCCGTAGCAATCATGCCATATATCATTGGTGCAAAGGAAGAATGATATCAAATAATCATATGATATATGTGGGTATGTGTATGCGTGTGTGCGTGTCTGTGTGTGATTTTGTGTGAGTGTGTGTGTGTGTGTGTGTGTGTGTGTGTTTAGCATGTATGTGTGAGTGTCTGTGCATGCATATGTGCATGCAAGCGTGCGTGTCGAAGGTGGGTGTTATTATTATAATTAAACGTCTTTACAGTACTGCCTGTATAGGAATGTCTACAGACTTGTCCTAACATCTTGTCTCTTTGACACTTGTTAGCTTACTTTTGAGCCATTCTGCCAATGTAATGAACTATGGCAAGGGACCTCCCTCACTCAAGCCCCTCAGTCACTATCACCCCTTTGATATTAACAGTCAACATCACTTCTGTTCTCCCTCTTTTCTATCCCCTCACCCCTTTGAATTTATCTCTACCATCATCTCCTTTTTCCCTTCAACCACACAATCCCAGTTCTCTCATCACAATTGTCTTTAATATATATTTTATTGATCATGTGACATTGGGCAGAATGATACAGTACAGAACAGTGAAGAATCTTTAGTTTTAAAGGCAGGCCTCTTCCATCTAGTGCTAGTGCAATGATGGTGATGATGACAATGACGATGATGATGATGATCATCATCATTTTTGTTGTCATTTTCATCGTCATTGATGTCACCGTCATTGTTGTCATCTTCATCATCATCGTTGTCATCGACATCATCACCTGTTTTCCATGCTGGAATGGGTCAGACGGTTTGGCAGGAGTTGGTAAGCTAGAAGAGATGTTTTGGCATGATCTTTACGGCTTTGTGCCCTTCCTTACACCAACCACCTTACAGAGTGGACAGTGCTTTTTATGTGGCACCAGCACCTGTAAAGTCTGTTTTTCCATGGTCTTCCAAACACCAACCACTTTACAGTGTGGACTGGATGCCTTTTAACCTGGTTAGATATCTAACACAGACAAAATAAGATCAAGAGAAGTCTTTTTATTTTTATTTTCGTCTTATCGAGGAGAGCAACCTCTTTATTGTTGATACTACCACAAAATCCATGGAGTATTCTCTGTAAAGTGCTTGCTGATAGGAGGGCTGTAGAAGCCAATTCAGAAATGAATTTGTGAGTGGGACATAGTTTCTCTGAACTGTCAAGAAGGGCAGTAACTGTGAATAAGAAGTGATTTGGACTGATGATACAACCAAACCATGCCAGTGTGAAAGGCAGTTTTAGAATGATGATGATGCTGTGTGTGTATATGTGTGTGTGTGTGTACATAGATACATACATATATGCATATGTATATATATATATATATATATATATATATATATATATATATATATATATATATATATATGATGATAATAATAATAATAATAATAATAATAATAATAATAACAGTACATACCCAAGGCACACAGAGCTGCACTCGGTAGTGAAGTGAAAGCACGTTATACAAATAAAACTACTGAATGATAATAATAATAATAATAAATAACATATAAATATATATATATATATACATGCATATATGGTTACAGGACATTACCAACAGTGCACCTAATATAAAATACATAAACAAATGAGTTAAATGCGTAAACAATGAGAGAAAAAAGTGGTAAACAGGACGAGTAAACACAGAGAAAGGACCCTTCATCAGTTTTCGGCTGTCTATCTACTCCTCATTTCGAGCATTCAACGACAATATGAATCATCAAAGACAGTTGCTCCCATAAATTCTAAAATAAAATTTAGGATTTATGGAGTATCAAAGTTATACAGGAAGAGAGAGAGAGGGAGAGAGAGAGAGAGAGACGGGAGGGATAGGGGGAGCGATAGGGGAGAGAAAGAGAAACTGATGTAAATATGTTCATAAAGCGATAAACGTTGCCCTTTCAAAGCCTAGCCAGGCTCATGGGCCCAATGTCCCGGTTTCTATGGCATATGTGTTCCCCCCAGCTGGACGGGATGCCAGTCCATTGCAGCGTTACTCAAGAAACAGGAAGAAAGAGTGAGAGAAAGTTGGGGCGAAAGAGTACAACGTCAGGGGGTGGTGGTGACCCACCACCCCCTGACGGAGCCTTGTGGAGCTTAGGTGTTTTCACTCAATAAACACTCACAACGCCCAGTCTGGGAATAGAAACCGCGATCCTCCGACCACGAGTCCGCTGCCCTAACCACTGGGCCATTGCGCCTCCACAAATATATTCATATATATGCAAAATTACTTGTACATATATTTAATGTATACATGTGTGCATGAACATTATCATGTATGTGTGTCTGTATGAGTTGCATGCATGCATTTAGCCTCACAAGTCTTATGAATACATACAAATGATAATATTTACTACATATAAAGTATCAGCACTGTTGTGGGATGCATTTGTTTTGAATATACCCTGTTATAATAATAAACACCAACTTAAATTTCTCTCTTCCTCTCTCTTTCTCTCTCTCTCTCTCTCTCTTTTGAAAGCCACCAGTCAGCTGAATACTGAAGTAGTTTCCTGTTATATTTCTTCATTCATCTCACTTGTGAAGCAACAAACATTTGGAATATTTTTTCCTGAAATCTGTTTGTGATGTAAGAAATATAATAACTTTTTTTTTCTCTCCTCCTCCCCCTCCTCCTCTTCCTCCTCCTCTAGGCACATAGCCAGTGAATTTTCTGCAAAGGGAATAAAAGTAGTTGACTGAATCGACTCAAGTAATATTTCTGGCATTTATTCAATGGGAGCCTGTATCTGTATGAGATGATGGGGCAGGGTGGGGGACGAGGGTGGGGTGGGTTGTGTTGTGGGTGAGTGATGGGTCAAGTTGATCTAGGGTAGTAAGGCTGGAACTCAGAATCTGGAAGGATGAGACAACGCTATAATCACCGTCATTATCATCATCACTGCTGTGCCACACACACACATGCACACGCGTGTGCACACACACATACACACACACACATACATACACACACACACACACATACACACACACACACACACATACACATGCATCATCATCATCATTTAATGTCCTCTTGGACTAATGGGTTGGATAGTATATATTCTTTCTTTTACTTGTTTTAGTCATTTGACTTCGGTCATGCTGGAGCACTGCCTTAAAGAGTTATTTTAGCCAAAGATAATGACCCCAGGATTAATTCTTTGCAGTATTTACTCTATTAGTCTCTTTTGCTGAACTGCTAAATTGCTCACCAACATTGGTTGTCAAGCAATCTACCAAATCTACTCACAAGGCTTTGGTCAGCCTGAGTCTGTAGCAAAAGACACTTGCCCAAGATGCCATGCAATGGGACTGCCAAATCCACTCACAAGGCTTGGTTGGCCTGAGGCTATAGCAGAAGACTCCTGCCCAAGGTGCCATGCAGTGGGACCGAACCCGGAACCATGTGGTTGGAAAGCAAGCTTCTTACCACACAGCCACTCTGGTACCTACAGTATATATATATGCATATATATATATTTATATATGTATATATGTATATATATATATATATATATACACACATATGTATATATTATATGATATATATTTACACACACATATATATATTTATATGATATATATATATATATATATATATATATGTGTGTGTAAATATATATGTGTGTGTAAATATATATAGTATGTATGTGTGTGTGTATATATATATATATATATACACACACACATACATACTAACAAAAACATACTCATACACATATAGTATATATATTGATGTATTCTTCAAATGGTTTATATATTGGTCTAATAGTTTGTTATTTCAATGTTGGTAATTTGAATTGATAAGCACTGGTTTATGTGATTAATATGTCTGGTACACTTTTATGGAATGGAACAAACACCAAGTCTAGAAAGATAACTTCTGTTGTGATGGCACTAGGACAAAAAACATGAACGTGTTAAATATAATTCTACACATAGATATTTCAAAAACACTTTGCTCGTTCTGTCACAGTGACCGGTAATAGGAATGGTATCTAGCTGTAATTAAATCTGTAGACATAACTCCATGAAATACAATGGATAATATTAAGATGGCTACAAGAGTGGTTCCTGATTTAAGCACAAAGCCAATATTTTTGAAGGGACAGGGTTTTAGTCACTATCATGGACCTTAGTCTTTGATTGGAACTTTATTTTATTGACTCTAAAAGGGTGAAAGGTACTTTATTTTATTGACTCCAAAAGAGTGAAAAGTACTTTATTTTATTGACTCCAAAATGCGAAAGGTACTTTATTGTATTGACTCCAAAAGAGTGAAAGGTACTTTATTGTATTGACTCCAAAAGGGTGAAAGGTACTTTATTTTATTGACTCCAAAAGGGTGAGATTTCAACTCAGAATGTAAAACGCCAGAATAAATACCACAAAGCATTTTCCTGAATTTCTAATGATTTGACCTGCCCATCACTTTGAAATTGCTTCAATACTTAGTCTTTATGTAGACATAAATTTAGGGGTTAGGGGTTTAGCCGATACCATTGTCCTCAGCGCTTGATTGGTACTTTATTTTATTGACCCTGAAAGGATGAAAAAGCATGGTTGACTTTTGGAGGGATTTGAACTCAGAATGTAAAAAAACTGGCACTCGTACTGATGTCACATAAAAGTTCCCCTACTGTGTCATGTAAAAGCACCTGTGTGATGCCGCCCAAAAGCACCCTTGTGGTGCCACATAAAAGCACCCATGCAGTGCCATGTAAAAATATACACCACACTCTGTAAACTGGTTGGTATTATAGGAAGGGCACCCAGCCATAGAAACCATACCAAAGCAGACTGGAGACTGGTGTTGGTTATGATGATGGTGGTTCTAGCTGATCCAATCAACAGAACAGCCTGCTCATGAAGTTAATGTGCAA
>NC_142934.1:61454549-61479549 GCF_046866305.1 Octopus bimaculoides | reverse complement strand
CCTCAGTCAAATCGTCCAACCCATGCTAGCATGGAAAGCGGACATTAAACGATGATGATGATGATGATGATAATGATCTGTCTACCTTTCTATCTATCTATCTATCTATCTATATATGTGCGTGTGTGTGTGTCATTGGAGTAATAAGGACTTAACTAAACAATCTGTAGATGTACAGTTGCTTCTTAGCCACTAGACAATGGTCTGATAATGCAAAAATTACAATTGAATGTTGCATAACTTATAGAGATACGTTTCGGTACTAGTTTCACACTTAGTATATAAATGTTTGTCATTAATTGTTTAGTATCAATTTACACATGTTGCAGTTGAAAATATAGTTCTTCTTTTAATATTGATAATATCAGTGAGAACAGGTGACATACATGTTCATACTTGTATACTGTTAATTATGGATTCAACTGCCAAATTCCATGGATTACTTACCCTCTGCTAAAAACCAAACTTTCACTCAACTGACTTTGAGTGTGAAGGCTGCCGGATAAGTTTAAGATTCATTCTTTTACTACATGGAGAAATGTGGATTCAGAGTCATGAATGTGACCTGTCTAAGAAGGACAGTATGAGTTCAGCCTAACAGTTTATGAAAAGACCTTTGACTTAAGTGTGTGAACTCTGCATGGTGCAGAGTGCATGAGTGAGTGAGTCAGAGAGGGAGAGAAAGAGAGAGATGGAGAGAAGAGGAGAAGGGGAGGGGGAGAGAAGAGGAGGGACAGAAGGACTGGGGGAGCGAGAGAGAGAAACCGTATAGAACAGTAGAAACTGAATTAAATGTGAGAGAGAGAGAATGAGAGAGAGAGAGAATGAGAGAGAGAGAGAGAGAATGAGAGAGAGAGAGAAAGCGACTGAAACAGAGTGGGTGAGAGAGTGAGAGAGAGAGAGAAAAACCATCTAGAAGAGTAGAAAGGGAATTAATTCTGAGACTGTTTACCTCTGAACAATTCCTTCTCTAGGAATGATAAAGAATACTCCATCCATAATACTGTAAAATAGTTAAGCGTGTGTGTGTGTGGGTGGGGTGGGGTGGGGGTGAGAGTGTCCATGAAATCTAAGTTGCAATAATCTTTTCTACTCTAGGCACAATTTTTGTGGAGGGGGCCAGACAATTAGCTCAACCTCAGTACACAACTAGTGCTTAATTTATCGATCCCAAAAGGATGAAAGGCAAAGTTGACCTCAGCTGAATTTGAACTCAGAAGATAAAGACAGACAAAATACAACTAAACATTTTGCTGGGGGTGCTGATATTTCTGCTAGCTTGCCGCCTTATCTAAGTTGCATAATATGTTATGACTTACAAAGTGGTGAGCTGGCTAATTCGTTAGCACACTGGGCAAAATACCTAGTGGTATTTCATCTGTCTTTACGTACTAAGTTCAAATACCATCAAGGTGTATGTTCTTATTCATCTTTTCGGAGTCAATAAAAATAAGTACCTGTTGAATACTGGGATCAATGTAATCGACTTATGTCCTCCCCCAACCCCCGGAATTGCTGGCCTTGTGCCAAAATTTGAGACCAATATGTTATGACTGACGTAACACACTGTCTTCTTATGAAATAAATACCAGTGATATGCTGCGGATTGATGCAATTGATTAGTTTCTTCTGTTCTATAGACGTTAATTTTAAACTAACTGCTAATAAAGAGAAGAATTGAATGGGAGAAATAGACATTATTGGATGAAAATACAGCACAAAATGAATTTGAGATCACAATCTTTAAAAATCTGATAACATTAAGATATACGTACATACATACTTATATACATACAAACACACACACGTTTATACATACAAGCAAATATAAATATATATATATATATATACATATGCGTGTATATCATCATCATCATCATCATTGTTTAACGTCCGCTTTCCATGCTAGCATGGGTTGGACGATTTGACTGAGGACTGGTGAAACCGGATGGCAACACCAGGCTCCAGTCTGATTTGGCAGAGTTTCTACAGCTGGATGCCCTTCCTAATGCCAACCACTCAGAGAGTGTAGTGGGTGCTTTTACGTGTCACCCGCACGAAAACGGCCAGGCTCGAAATGGTGTCTTTTATGTGCCACTCGCACAAGCCAGTCCAGGGGCACTGGCAACGATCTCGCTCGAAAATCCTACGGGAGCCAGTCAGGCGGTACTGGCAACGGCCACGCTCAAAATGGTGCATCTCATGTGCCACCCGCACAAGAACCAGTCCAGGGGCACTGGCAACGATCTTACTTGGCTTGCCGGGTCTTCTCACGCACAGCACATTTCCAAAGGTCTCGGTCAGTAGTCATCGCCTCGGTGAGGCCCAATGTACGACTGTCTTGCCTCACCACCTCAGCCCAGGTCTTCCTGGGCCTACCTCTTCCACGGGTTCCCTCTACTGTTAGGGTGTGGCACTTTTCACGCAGCTATCCTCATCCATTCTCACCACATGTCCATACCAGCGCAATCGTCTCTCTTGCACGCCACAACTGATGCTTCTAATGTTCAGCTTTTCTCTCAAGATACTTACACTCTGACGGGTATTCACATTGACATTACACATCCAACGGAGCATACTGGCTTCATTCCTTGCGAGTTTACGTATGTCCTCAGCAGTTACAGCCCATGTTTCACTGCTATGTAGCATGGTTGTTCGTACGCATGCGTCATACATATATATATATATATACATATATATACATACATATATATACATACATACATACATATATATATATATATATATATATATATATATATATATATATATATATATATATAAATATATATATATATATATATATGTATATATATCATCATCATCATCATCATCGTTTAACGTCTGCTTTCCATGCTAGCATGGGTCGGACGATATATATATATATATATATATATATATATATATGTATATATATGTATATATGTATATATATATATATATATATATATATATATATATATATATATATATATATATATATATATATATAATATGGTAAAAATTCAATATTAATTAATATCAATTTAATACCAGGAAACTAGCACATTAAAAGAATCAGAAGGTTCTTGAAAAAATTTTTTCGAGATCCTAAAAAGATTATAGTACTTGTGTATATAAGATTGACCAGTGACCGGTCTGTCAAAATGCTAGAAGAAGTTCACATAAAATATTCTCAAATACGGATTCAGCGGAGCAAAAACAGGCGGGCTAGACCAGTGAAAATTGTACATACCTCGATTCAGTGAAAATTGTACATACCTCGATTATCTACAGACCATAGTTTCAAAATCAACACTATAGTTTTTTGAAACTATAGTCTGCAGATAATCGAGGTATGTACAATTTTCACTGGTCTAGCCCGCCTGTTTTTGCTCTGCTGAATCCGTATATATATATATATATATATATATATATATATATATATATATATATATATATATATATATATATATATGTATATATATATATATATATATATATATATATATCTATATATATATATATATACATATATATATATATATATATATATATACATATATATATATATATATATATATATATATATATATATATATATATATATATGTATGTATGCATACAATAGATACATACCTACATACATATATATATGTTCTATATATATTTGTGTGTTCAAGTGTGTGTATGTGTGTACTTGTGGGTGTTTGTGCATGCATGTCTGTATATGTCTAACATAGTACTATTAAGAAACATTTTTTATCACTGAAAAGCACCAAGTGAAAAGTACATTAGGGTTACTAGGCAACAGAGTGACTAGCTTTTACTATTGATTAAACCAGTTTCAGTTTAGTATCTTTATTGTTTTGAAGAGTTCTTTGTTTGGTGGTTTGTAGGGACTTAATAGTTCTCTGCTATTATTGGCAGTGGACACACATATGCACATGTATACACATGCATATTTATAATACATACATACATATATATATATATATATATATATATATATATATATATATATATATATATATATATATATATATATATATATATATATATATATGTATATATATATATAGTTGAAATTTACAGAAAAACAAAAGTTGAAGACAAGTGTATGAACAACAAGCAGGTGTATTAGTTTGACGCTCAGGAAAGTAAGTAAGTCTTTTACGTTTTGAGCCTATGCTCTTCAGCAGAAAGGTATATGAGGAAATAAACATAGAGAGAATAAAAAACATGTGGATTTAGCGATCAATCATGGCGACTGGTTGGGAAAAATAGTTAGACAGGAGAGCTAGAAAGAAGGGGAGATAATAATACATATATTATCTATCTATCTATCTATATATGCATATATATTTATGAGCATGTGTATATACACACATACACACATGCACTCACATTCACACACACATACACACCCATATATATATTCATCAGCATATATGTACACACATAAATATGTGTGTTCATGTATACATGTATGTACATATATGTATATGTACACACGCACACAGACACACACACACACACACACACACATATGTTTGTATTTGTAAGTACATTGATGTGATATGTCTAGTGCAATAGGGCTTACAAAATAGTTAAATGTACACTCCCTCACATATATATATACACACTCATATACTCATATACATTTTACACACATACATGTACCACATACTCACACACACACACACACACACACACACACACACACACACACACACACACACACACACAACTAAAAACGTACAGAACTGTAAAAATAAAACCTTATCAATTTCTGATGGACATTTGTGTCAATATGTTTTTGATAAGAATTCTAATTTCTCTGTTGAGATAACAGTTGTTAATGCTGGCATATCTGTCCAAATCAACATGGTATTGGCATCCTGGTTGGAATTAGAAAAAGGTAAAGGAAGAGAAAGCATGCAGGGCTCTAAAAGGACAGTGTTTGATCTCAAAGTACAATATTTTTATAATATGAAGCAGATGAGAGCTAACTCTCCATTCAGATTGTATAACAGCCTAACATAAACAAAAAGTATGATTCTCAAACCTGTCCCTTATTCCTCATCTCTAAGTCATTATAGACATTCAGATTTAAGGGTACATTTAGCCTCATTTTATCACTGATCTGTATCCTCAATTGTGAACCATGTTATGTTCATCTTGAATTGAGCTGTGATAAAAATGGGTTGGTAATGAGTTAAAGAATCTGCTTACTCTCAAAAACATGTCCTACTGACCACCTACAAAGCTCAGTTACTCAGAGTACACTTACTATTGTTTATATTTATATGACAATGTTGCAAGGCTTTGTATTGTGTCTATGAACATAAGGACCAGTGAGAAGAAGAAATATAAAGCTGCCTGATTCAGAAAGCAAAACAAATGAGTGCATTCTTTCAAGGAAAAGACAGGGATGATTTAGGAAATACATGACAATGGTAGCTTTTCTGCTGTGGATCACAAGTTTGGTGTCAATGAATGTACCAGTAATCCCATTTACAAAGTGCATAGAGATGATTTATTCATCGCAAATATTTTGGAATCAGACACCCGCCTACTATCTTTTACCCATTACTTGTTTCTGTCGTTAGACTGTGGCCATGCTGGGGCACCATCCTGGAGATTTTTAGTTGAATGAATTGATCTAAGTACTTTTATAAGCCTTGTACTTATTCTATCTGTCTCCTTTGCTGAACTGCTAAGTTATGAGGACAGAAGCAGACCAACGCTTGTTGTCAAGCAGTGGTTGAGGACAAACACAGATGGAAAGACACACACACACACACACACACACACACACACACACACACACACACACACACAAACCAACATACATATAAAAACTGTGGTGTACTTACTATGGCCAGATGCCCTCCCTACTACCAACCACTCAAAAGAACATACTGGGTGCTTTTTACATGGCACCAACATTAGTGAGGTTATCAGGCAGCTTGCAAATGTAAGATCCCTTTTAAATGTGCAGTACTACAGTAGAGGTGAAGGCAGTCTTACATTAGAAAAATCAGGACAGAAGAGAAAAGGTTCCTTAAACAAAACAAGACTAAGATTCACCACTTAATATTTTTTCTTAACAGACTTGGTATTGGAATTGATTTGTCTTGGAGTACTTTTATCATTTTATCTTTTATTTGTATCAGTCATTGAACTGTCACCATCTTGGGGCACTGCCATGGATGGGTTTTAGGCAAATGAAATGACTCCGGCATTTATTTTTTAAAGCCTGGTGCTTGTTCTCTTAGTCAATTTTGCGGAATGAAGCTGTAAAGAAGACTAAACCAGTTGTCAAGCAGTGGAGGGGGACACAAACAAACACAAAGACAAATAAACATTAATATACACACACACACACACACACACACACACGACTACCTATGACCCACTAGGTCACCTATAATTACCAGTACTGGGAAAGTCTGAGTTTCCTAGCAACAGAGTTTTGTTTCGTGGGTTTTATCTTTTTTCTGGTTATTTCACATGCTTTCAATGAATCTGACATTGAAATCACGCATAAATGGCTCCTTTCACTAGAAAAGGAAAGATTTGGCTGCTATTTCTTTCACACCCTGCTACCACGTAACAGGTATTTTAGGTCCTTTATCACAAATATCACAAATACCCTGTTACGTGGTAGCAGGGCGTGCTAGAAATAGCAGCCAAATCTTTGAAGGTGAGATACGTTGAATGTACTCAAAAGAAACCTATGGGAAAAAACTATTTCACACCGAGGATACGAACGGTTCTTTTATGAAATATTTACTGTATTTTTAAAGTCATTGTAAATTCATGATGCAATGTAGGCTGGCCACTTATACAGTGTAAGGACAAATTAAAAGATAATTTGAAATGCCCTCCTGCAAACCATCACTGTCCACATTGTGATTTCTCAGCTAGATCATGTGCTGGTTTAATAAGTCATGCTCATGCTCATATCCATATTGCTTTTGGAGGCCTGAGAATTCACATGAGAAGTCACCTGATGAAGTGAATGAATTGCAAACGTTGGTGATTAACAGTAATAGTAATATGAGTGCATTGTTGATTGTCTATTTGGTTAGATTTTCTTTGTCTTTGCACTGAACACTTATATGTCATCTTCAATGGGGAAGTCCTTCATACACACAAATATATATATAATTAAGATTCAGTTGGATTAGGTACTCAAGCTGAGCACCAAGTCCGTCCTGTATGGTCTGCACAGCTCGAAGTTAGGTGAATAAAAAGCAAATAAGTAACAAGGATGTCCAGGTATCAATGCATTACTCCCGTTTCAAGTGGCTTCATTTAACCGCTTGAAATGGCTGTAATGCACTGATACTTGGACATCCTTGTTACTTATTTGCTATATATGTATATATATATATATATATATATATATATATATATATATATATATATATATATATATATATTCTTTTACTGTTTTATTTGTTTCAGTCATTTGAGTGCAGCCATGCTGGAACACCACTTTTAGTCGAACAAAACAACCCCAGGACTTATTCTTTGTAAGCCCAGTACTTATTCTATCAGTTGCCAAGGGAGGGTGGGGGGGACAAACAAACACACACACACACACACACATGCATGCGCGCGCACACACACACACATGCATGCGCGCGCACACACACACACATATATGCAACGGGTTTCTTTTAGTTTCCGTCTACCAAATCCACTCACAAGGCTTTGGTTAGCCTGAGGCTATAGTAGAAGACACTTGCTCAAAGTGTCACACAGTGGGACTGAACCCCAGAACCATGTGATTAGGAAGCAAGCTTCTTAGCACACAGCCACATATGTATATATGTACATGTGTGTATGTGTGTGTGTGTGCGTGTGTGTGTTTGTGTGTACAATGGCCTTCTTTTAGTTTCCATCTACCAAATCCACTCACAAGATTTGGGTCAGCCTGGAGCTATAATAAAAGACATTTGACCAAGGTGCCATGCAAAGGGACTGAACCTGAAACCATGTGGCTTGGAAGCAAACCTCACACTACACACTGCACAGCTATACCTGCATTTATTGACTTTTTTTTAAATAAACAATATAACTGCTCCAAACACTTTTCTCTCTTTCACTTTATTCATATCAGAGAGATGAAAGAAAAGTTGGTTAAGGAATGCAAACTTAGATCAAAGACGTATGAAAGTAAACACTAGAAACTATCTATGTCTCACATACCATTTCTATTGTATTGAAACTAATTTTATGTAATGTGTGTACACAGCTTACTAGTTTTAATTTATATAAGTTATATATATCTGTAAACCTGGAGTTTCATTTATATATTTGTCGATATGTTTTTTTAATAGTTTCCAATGCAAATATCATAAATTTTTTTCATTTATTTCTGTTTCCTCAGGAGTGGCTGTGTGGTAAGTAGCTTGCTTACCAACCACATGGTTCCGGGTTCATTCCCACTGCATGGCACCTTGGGCAAGTGTCTTCTACTATAGCCTCGGGCCGACCAAATCCATAGGCGCAGGAGTGGCTGTGTGGCAAGTAGCTTGCTTACCAACCACATGGTTCCGGGTTCATTCCCACTGCATGGCACCTTGGGCAAGTGTCTTTTACTATAGCCTCGGGCCGACCAAAGCCTTGTGAGTGGATTTGGTAGACAGAAACTGAAAGAAGCCCGTTGTATATATGTTTATATGTTTGTGTATCTGTGTTTGTCCCCCCAGCATCGCTTGACAACCGATGGTGGTGTGTTTACGTCCCCATGACCTAGCGGTTTGGCAAAAGAGACCGATAGAATAAGTACTAGGCTTCCAAAGAATAAGTCCTGGGGTCGATTTGCTCGACTAAAGGCGGTGCTCCAGCATGGCCGCAGTTAAATGACTGAAACAAGTAAAAGCGAAAAGAGTAAAAGAGTATTATTGTTAAGAAAGCATGCATTTTTTTTTTGTTAGAAATTGTCTTCATCATTATCATCATTGTCACCATCGTTGTCATCGTCTTCATCATCATCATCATCATCGTTGTTATTGTCATTGTTGCTGTTCTTGTCTTTGTCACTGTCATTGCATAACTGGTAATTATTTCATCAACCCCAAAAGGTTGAAAGGCAAAATTGAACTTGGCGGTATTTGAGCCCAGAAAATAAGGACAGATAAAATGCCACTAAGCATTTTGTCTGGTGTGCTAATAATATTTCTAATTAATAATCATTCAACATCCATGTTCCATGCTGGCATAGGTTGGATAGTTTGAAAGGATGTGATAGGCTGAAGGACAGCATCATGCTTCAGCATCTACTTTGGCATGGCTTCTATGTCTGGATGCCTTTCCTAATGCCAACCACTTTAAAGTGTGTGTTGATTGCATTGTGAAGTTACCATGGAGTGTGCAAAACTTTGAATCCCAATGGGAAAATTTATGCTTTGAGATGAGGGGTAAAAGTATGAGAGAAGGGACCAGAGCAGAGTAGATTTCTTGCTGTAGATGAGCTATGTGATTATTTACATTTTAGAAGAGAGTACGGAATCAATTGGGTGAAGCTGGAAATCCATGAAAATATAAAAGTGATGAGATGTCAGAACGGGCCTTTAAGTTATATTTGTTAAAAATAAGTGAGACAGAGGGATAACTTTCCTTTACCAAAATCTACTCAGAAGGTATCAATTAATCTGAGCTTATGGTGCAAGGATTGAACCTGGAACTAAGTGGTAGCACTGCAAAATTACTATCCAAACAACTACGCTTGCATCCATTGATTGATACTTTCCAAGAGAACTAACTTGCTCAAATGTTTATTATTTGACTCCATGATACCTATCTTTTCTCTAATCCTTTATTTATTTTCCATTATACTATACAACATGGAGGCGTGTGGCTTAGTGGTTAGGGTGTTGGACTCAAGATTGTAAGATTATGGTTTCAATTCTTGCACTAGGCTGTGTGTTGTGTTCTTGAGCAAAACGCTTTATTTCATGTTGCTCCAGTTCACTTAGCTGGCAAAAATGAGTAATCCTGCAAAGGACTGGTGACCCATCCAGGTGGGAAATATATACTTCATGGAAACCAGGAAACTGGCCCTATGAGGCTATGACTTGGGAAGGAACTTTACTTTTTCCAGTAGACTATACAGAACATGTTTCTGAAATAGTCTGGCAATATTGCTGAAATTGCCACATACAGACATTCTGTTGGACTGGTTACATAGAAGCTTCAGAAGCAGAAACACAAATTCCTCATACATCAACTGCTTTTAAACATATTTATTCTTCTTAAGATAATAGTTTTTAGTAGAGAAGAATGCTACAGTCATTAGTTTAGAAACGATAAGTTAGAATTTAGTGTAGGAAACTGCATATTCAGGAAGACTGAAGATGGTTAAGAATTTTTTTTAAACAAGAAATCATGATGAAATGGAATTACAGTGACTATTTTTACTACCACTATGGTATTTAGTTAATGATATCTACAAGTACAAGATAAATATAATGGGCATAAGATTCATTGGTGCAGAAATTTGAAATTAAATATTAGTGTACTGTGCATTTCCCAGACTAGTTTGGCAATGTTACCAGATTTGCTCCAGACATGTTATTTTCATGGTTATATTCAAGAAGTTACTAATTTTACACAATATTAAAAGGTTTAGGAGAGAAAAAATAAATACTTATGTCAAGCGCATTTAATCACATTTATCATCTCACATACACACACACATATAAAAACTATGTAGTTAAGAAGTTCACTGTGAGGTTAGAAATTTTTGCTTCCTAACTGCATGGTTCAGTCCCACAGTGTGGAGGCTTGGGCAAGTGATTTCTGCTAGATTCTTGGAACAACGTAAGCTTTTTGGATAGATTTGGTAGAAGAAATTGAAACTGAAAAAACCCTATATATATATATATATATATATATATATACAGAGAGAGAGAGAGAAACAGAGAGTTTACAATTCAAAGGAAAAATCTAGGGAATAATTACAAGGTAGCTAAATGTTGCTTAAGTGTCTCAGGATTTAAATCCAGGATAGTAAATCGCATTTAGTAGAAAATAGGAAAATTGAAAAGAAGACAAACTCCCAGGATGTTGTTGAACCATTTATATCTTGAATTCTTCTACATAAGTTTTGAAGGATGCACTCCAAAATGTCCGAAAGGATAAATTATAATCAGCAATACATCAATCTCATCAGGAAAGATATAAATAAAGGACTTTCTATTTCTGTTAACATGTTTGTTTGATGAGTTTGTTATTTATATCCTTCCTGATGAGATTGATGCATTGCTGACCAAAATTTATCCTGGTGGACATTTTGGAGTGCATCCGCTGAAACATATGTAGAAGAATTCAAGATATAAATGGTTTAACAACATTTCGAGAGTTTGTCTTCTTGTTCACTTTTCCTATATATATATATATATATATATATATATATAAATGTATGTATGTATGCATATATACATACATGCATACATACATACATATATATATTTTTATATGTATATAGTTAATCAAATATGTCCTATGAAAATAAAGTGTACTGGATTTCAGATTAGTGCTCTTGATATGTCTAAAACCTTAAAGGTATTTAGAGATTCAGTTAGAGCGATAATATATTAGAGAGTAAAAGTAGAGATAAGTCCATAATATAAACAATATTGTATTAATAAATAAATATATAAAATATAACTATGATCATTTAAAAAAGTTTTGAGAGATCTTATGATTGTTTCCTGAATATACTACCTTTCAAAATGAAATCCAAATTTATACCAATATAGATCTATACCAATAACTTTTTAAACAACACTTTTATCATATGATTTTAAATAGCATTTCTGTCATTCGATTTACTACACTGAAATTCATCCTTTTCTCTTACAAGTGGATATACTTCCTAATAATAATAATTATCAACCTTGGATTCCGAAAGGTAGTATATTCATGAAACGATCGTAAGATCCCCCTCAGACAGAGAAGCAGGAAATATTAAATGCTGAAGCATATGCAACAGAGGAGATAAAGGAGTATCAAATTCCCTGAGCACTATACACATATTACATAGTATACAATATCGTGAGGTTGTTGAGGTTGTTGATTGAAGATATTGTACTGTTTGTCAAGTCGCAACAAGGACCTCAAACAGACAGTACTTTACGCAATATGCGTGCAGTTCCAAGTAATGCCAATTTTTGCAATACATTTAGATTGTAGGATATTTCTAAGGCATTCAGATGTTTTTTCAGGTTGGGTTGTATTGAACCCAATGCTCCGATGACAATAGGGATAACCTTTATGTTTGACTCTTGTAGCAACCACATCTTAGCGATCTCAATTCTCAGGTTTTCATATTTATCAACTTTTTCTCTTTCTTTCATGGTGGTGTGTTGATCTCCTGGCACTGCTACGCTGATTATTAGGCACTCTTGTTTGTCCCCACTAAAGATTCCAATATCCAGCCTTCAGTGCTCTAACACTTTGTCTTGGAAGTCAAACTCTCAGAGAAATTTTGCCTTCCCCTTTTTGTCCATTATCTTTTCTGGTGTAGGTTGGTACCAAGCACCCGTAACCTTATATCCATACTTATGGCATAGTAGCCAGTGAAGGTTTTAGACTACTTTGTCATGCTTACACTTGTACTCTCTCTACACAAGCACTAACAATGTGAGTCACACTTTCGACCCTCGCATTTGTGTGGTATATTTTCTTTTTTACTGAGTTGGTATTCAATGCCTGGTCTTGGGCCATGATGATTAGGCTTTCAGCATTCTTTTTTAGGTTACCCTTGTTGAGCAACCTCCAGGATGTTTCCTGGTCTTTAATTTGTTGTTTTCACGGCAGAACTGACCATGTAATTCCATAAGGAGTAGGGTTCCTTCTCTCTTGTTGGCTGTTCTTGTTTGGAATTCATGAGCATTCTCAAGTCCATTTGTGTTAACTCCTTCTGCACTAGCAGGATACTGTAGCAGGTCTTCTTTGTCGTTTACCAAATATTCTGTCATATTACTATTATTATTATTATTATTATTATTATTATTATTATTATTATTATTATTATTATCATCATTATTATTATTACTATTATTTATTTATTTATTTATTTATTTTCTCCTTATTAGTGTACTTTTATTTTATAGCTCACAATATTTACACACACATACATACATACATACATACATACATACATACATACATATGCATAAAGCAAACATAGTTGAGTCTAAGAACCCCATCTGGCATTTAAATTATCAACTCTTCCAGAAAAATGGATAAAAGATAAAGCTGACCTTGGTGTAGCTACTTTAATAATAATAATAATGATAATAATAATAATAACAAGAAGAAGAAGAAGAAGAGGAAGGAGATGAAGAAGAAGAAGAAGAAGAAGAAGAAGAAGAAGAAGAAGAAGAAGAAGAAGAAGAAGAAGAAGAAACCATAAATGATAACAACAATAATAACAAATTGCCCTGATGCAGTACCAGGCAGTGGCTCTCATGGCTTCTGATCTTAATTGATTGGAAGTGTTATCATGTACATTGTTTTGTCTTGGTATAAAAGATGAGCTACAGCAAATATTTGAGGTTGATTTTGCCTTTCATCCTTTCAGGGTCGATAAATTAAGTACCAGTTGCGTACTGGGGTTGATCTAATTGACTGGCCCTCTCCCCACCAAAATTTCAGGACTTGTGCCTATAGTAGAAAAGTATATTGTGACAGTTACAGAATATAGAAAGATGGGTGAAACCGATGACTATATAATCCAACCAAAATATCTCAGTTACGCAAACATAAACAGAATTATTATTTAGCCTTAAAATACATCATACATAATCAGAGAACCCTCTTGATTTAGTGTTAAGGAACGTTTTTCTCGTATACTTTTATTCTTTTACTTGTTTCAGTCATTTGACGGTGGCCGTGCTGGAGCATCACCCTTTAGTCGAAGAAATTGACCCCTGGACTTACTTCCTGTAAGCCTGGTGCTTATTCTATCAGTCTCTTCTGCTGGACAGCTAAGTTAAAGGGACGCAATCACACCAACATCGGTTGTCAAGCTATGGTGGTGGTGGGGGGGACAAACACAGACACATTCATATGAGTGTGTGTGTGTGTGTGTGTGTCTTTTAGCTTTTGTTTACTTATACACATCAACAAATGAGCCAATTGAACAACTCTGTGTGGTTGTTCAATTTGCTAGAAATAACAGCCAAATCTCTCTCATACTATGCTCTTGTTAGTATTAAGGAGAAGGAAAAAATAGAATTAATATTTTTGATTTTGTTCGGCTCTATGAATTAATTTTGTTTTAATGCTATCATCCATTACTTGATACAAGAAAAAAGAAATTAGAAAATCCTGACCAAAACAGAGAAATTGTAACTTAACAAAAATATAGAAAGAGAAAGAAAAGGTTGTATTTGAAAGCCAGAAGTTGTTTTTTAGTTGAGGTGTAATTTTATAATTAAAACAAATTCAAAATTTAAATTTTGGAACATAAAACTTAACATGTTATCTGGTGTATGGCCGAATTCAAATGGGTAGAAAACCTAAAACAAATGTGTGTATGTGTGTGGTTGGGCCCTTAATAGCGAGGGGGTCAATTTCATTTCAATTGTAGAAAGGAATTCAAAGGAATTCAGCCGCTCCCTCTCACTCTCTCTCTTTCTTTCTCCCTTCTTTTCTTCACCCAAGACAGCAGCTCCACCAAAGAGATGAGCTGTGCAAAGGTAATATTTTATAAACACTAGCTCACTAGCTAGGAAAATAATAATAATAATAATAACAATGATGATGACGCTGATGCTGATGCTGATGCTGATGATGATTTTTCTTTTATTTGTAGGAAGGTGCATCTTGTGGGAAGCATTACAAGAATGATTTACAATTAGTGTGAGAATTTACCTAAAATATGAGGGGAAGAAAGAGAATGGAGTGGGGGAAGAGATAAAAAAAAGGTTACTAAATTTGTGAAAACATAGCTGAAGTAGTTTTTCCTGATATAGAACCTCCCTCCCCACCCCAGTTAGGGCCAATCAGAGAGCCCCACTGATCCAAGACTATTCTGATCAGAAAGGACACAAACTCTTGTCCAGTTGTCGTTCTCCAGTATACAAGCACAAGCCTGGAGTAGTTCCAGACAAATACATTGAAAAAATCTTGGCAGTTACAAACATACAGAAAATAGTAGCACTTAGCACTGTCTTCATATCACATAGAGTACTGTTAGTACAATAGCAAAGCAGAACCAACACAAAATGCTACATATACCTAAGTCCTTCAGAGCTGTACTTGGCAGCACAGTAAAATTCCATAATAATGATAATAATAATAATAATAATAATAATAATAATAATAATAATAATAATAATAATAAACCTTTCTACTGAAGGCACAAGGCCTTGAATTTTGGGGGAAGGGGGCTAGTCAATTACATCAACCTCAGTGTTTCACTGGTACTTAATTTATCAGCCCTGCAAGGATGAAAGACAAAGTCGGACCCGGCTGAATTTGAACTCAGAACGTAAAGACTAACGAAATGTCGCTTAACATTTTGTCTGGCGTGCTAACAATTCTACCAACTCATCATGGGAACTGTTCATATCCTTAAAAAATATTGTCTATGTAATCCCCAAAACATTTTAATCTGTATACAATATCAAAATACTTTTAAATGTACATAATAGTAAACGCCTTTTACTGTAATCTTAACAACACATTATCATCTTATAATCAAATTACTTTTTGAACAAACTCCTAATTTTCTTATGTTTCCATGGATATTCTCTAGAACAATAATTTGTGCAAAACCAAAATTATGGTACCCTAGTCATAACACCAACTTGAACTAACTTGTTGTCTCTTAAGGCCTCCAGGTGAGACTTGGAGTCAACTTGCACAGACGCAAAGCAAAAGCCAAACATATGATGATGATAATAATAATAATAATGATAATAATAATAATAGGACATTAGGTGTGTCTTGCCAAGTGACTGTAACAAACGTGCAGATTAAATAATAATAATAATAATAATAATGGTGATGATGATGATGATGATGATGATGATGATGATGATGATGATGATGATGATGACGACAATAATGGTTTTTCATATTTCCTAAAATAATGTCATCTGGAACTCATTAAAACAATTCTTTTAAGTGTTATAGAAGGGAAATCCCATCATTGACTCATCAGTGTTTGATGTCCAACAGATGTTATAGAAGTATGTCAGTGACCAGGTCACAAAAGTGCGACAAAACTTTTCAGCATATGATATCAGTTGCACTGTTAAAATGTATACAAAATGTGAATGCAGCTGTTTATGTGTGTTCTTCGACTGTCAAAAATAACGACTTGATAATGATACGAAAGCAATACCTAATTCCTGATAAATATTTGCATTGAAATAAAGTGGTAAGCTGGCAGAATTGTTAGTATACTGTGCGAAATGCTTAGTGGCATTTCATCCATCTTCATGTTCTGAGATCAAATTCTGCTGGAGTTGAAATCACTTTCATTCTTTTAGCGTACCAGTTGAGTACTGGGTCAATATAATTGACTTCCTCACAGCCCCGTATTTTGCTGGCCTTGTGCCAGAATTTGAAATCAATATTTGCATTGGAGTAGACTATGGTAAACAAAACAAGAAACCTATGAAAAGTAGACCTGTTTGATGTTTTTTGTAGTTATTGTAGGTTAATATCACGTTAAAACATGCCATAGCCATTTTGTATGTTTATGATTATCTAGGAATACACTATCTTATATGTTCACTTTTGAAAGATGAGGAGTATAGGCGTAGGAGTGGTTGTGTGGTAAGTAGCTTGCTTACGAACTTCATGGTTCTGGGTTCAGTCCCATTGCATGGCACTTTGGGCAAGTGTCTTCTACTATAGACTCGGGCCGACCAAAGCCTTGTGAGTGGATTTGGTAGACGGAAACTGAAAGAAGCCCGTCATATGCATGTATATATATATATATATATATATATATATATATATATATGTATATATATATGTGTGCATATATGTTTTTGTGTCTGTGTTTGTCCACCCAACATCGCTTGACAACCAATGCTAGTGTGTTTACGTCCTCCGTAACTTAGCAGTTCGGCAAAAGAGACCGATAGAATAAGTACTAGGCTTACAAAGAATAAGTCTTGGGGGCGGTGCTCCAGCATGGCCACAGTCAAATGACTGAAACAAGTAAAAGAGTAAAAGAGTAAAAGAGTGTGTGATTTGAGAGAGACTGGGCTGCTATTTCCAGCGTGTTGAGTAATCTTGTTTCTTATTTTTATTTTTCATTTAGTTAAATCTTTCTCAGGTTAAGTTACAACACACTAAAAACAAACAAACAAACCATCTTCCCATCCCACAAAAAAATCTAATATTTTCGAAGCTACTTACAATTTTAAAGAATTTCCTTTTTTTTCATTCTCATTTCCAAGAGGTGTACTAGATTTGTCCCTTCCAAAAACTTGGTCCATTGCCATTTTACTTCACTGATTTCTTTGTAACTTGTAGTAGAATCACAGTTATAGAGTTCATAGTTTAAGAAGCCATGTGTGTCTTTGACCAAATATTTATCATGGAGCTGCTAGATTATAGCCTGATTATAGGTATATTGACGCAAGTAGATATATTTATACATACATACAACCCCCACACATGTGTGAGTGTGTGTTTATATGTATGTATATATATGTGTGTGTGTGGGTGTGTGTGCGTGTGTGTGTGTGTGTGTGTGTGCTTGTATATATATATATATGTGTGTGTCTATGAATGTATTTATGTATGTACGTATATATGTGTGTGTGTGTGTATGTATATGTAAATGTATATGTGTCCGTGTATCTCTGTGAAAGTTTATGAAATGTGTTTAAAAGTGTATAAGTATATAAGTGTATGTGTGTATATATATATATATATATGATTGGATAGGTATATATGTGTGTGTATAGGTATTTGGAATCTGTATGTTTATGACAGAGTATTTGAATTCACGATGATAAATATGTATATAAATGGCTCTGTACATGAGGGGACATACATATCCATGACTGCATGTGTTTGTATGAATTTCGTTTATATGTATGAATATGTGTATGCAATTTATGTATGAATATACATATGTGTATATCTATTGACTGAGTGTGTGTATGTGCATGTGTATGTGCATGTGTATGTGTATTTATGCAAGTTTCTATATGGGTATATGTATATATACCTATGTGTATGTGTGTATATATCTATGTATATTTTCACATATATGTGTCTATATATGTATATGTCGATATTTATGTATATGTAAGTGTGTATGTATATGTGTATATATATGTGTATGTGTGTGTATGCGTGTGTTGTTTGTATGTATGTGTGTGTATATATGTATGTATATCTGTGTGCGTCTGGTGTATGTATGTATGTTTCAGTGTGTGTATATATATCTACATATATCTGTGTATGTGTGTGAGGTGTGTATGTATGTATATATATATATATGTGTGTGTGTATATATATGTATGGATACTTGTGTGTGTGTGGGTGTATGTATGTATGTATGTATGTATGTATGTATGTATGTATGTGTGTATATGTATGTATATTTGTGTGTATGAGAAAATGTGTATGTTGAGTGGAAGAATATTGTTTCACTTGTTGCCTAGGTGATACCAGAGGTCAGAATGAGATCACAGCTGTGTTTGCCTGTGTAGAATCTGTATTTTATGTAATAAGCCAGCAGAAGAAGAAGAGGAAAAAGAAGAAAAAGAAGAAGAAGAAGAAGAAGAAGAAGGAGAAGAAAATGGAGAAAGAGAAGAAGAAGAAGAAGAAGGAGAAGGAGAAGGAGAAGAAGAAGAAGAAGGAGAAGGAGAAGAAGAAGGAGAAGAAGAAGAAGGAGTAGAAGAAGAAGAAGAAGAAGAAGAAGAAGAAGGAGTAGAAGAAGAAGAAGGAGAGGAAGAAGAAGGAGAAGAAGAAGAAGGAGGAGAAGAAGAAGAAGAAGAAGAAGAAGAAGAAGAAGAAGAAGAAGAAGAAGTCTACAGAATTGGTAACTAGGAAGACGATTTTTCAGGGTAGAAGGCACTGTAAGAAAGGAAAAGTGTAAGCTGTGATGGCAGTGGTAGCAGTAGTGGTAGTGAGTAGGATGCTGATAAACAGAGCTGGTGCTGGAATCAAATGAGGCAGCGATAATGGTAAGGAGGAGGAGGAGGGGAGATATAGACAAGGGATGAGATAAAATGGTAAAATAAATAAATAAATAAATAAATAAATAAGTAAAAAAGCAAAAGTTTTTATTTTATCTGATCAACGTATTTGGATAGAAAATAATTTTAATTTGTTTTACTTTAAAACATTCTGTCTAACTGCCTGTGTCAGTTGCTGTCTCTGTTTTTATGTATTTATTGGTCGGTCTGTCTGTCTGCTTTCTCGCCTGTCTGTCTGCTTGCCTGTCTGCCTGTTTGTCTGTCTGTCTATCTATCTATCTATCTATCTATCTATCTATCTATCTATCTATCTATCTGTGTGTCTGTCTGTGTGTATGTGTGTGTGTGTGTGTGTGTCTGTCTGTCTGTCTGTCTGAATGCCTGTCTGTCTATGTCTAATATATCTGTCGCTGTCTCTATTTTTATGTTTCTTTCTATCTATCTATCTATCTATCTATCTATTTGTCAAGCAATCTAGCTGTCTATCTATCTGTCTGTCTGTCTGTCTGTCTCTCTATCTGCGTGCACGTGGAGTGTGTATTTAGAGAGAGAGAAAGAGAGAGAGGGGGGGAGATTCCTTCTAAACCAATTTTTGACACTGAGTTACATATGGATACTTAATATATTCTAATATACCCTATTTTAACGTGTACAAGGAACCCTTTTTTGTCAAAAATTAGGTTACAAAGTATAGGAGTTTCTTATATATGGATAGTATTTTAATCCCTTACAAAAAATTTTTTCCAAATTTTAAGCCCTCAAAATTAGGGAGTTCCTTATACATGTTAAAATATGGTAATGTCATCATCATCACCATCATCACCATCACCACCATCATCATCATCATCATCAGATATCTGTTTTTCTAAGCTTGTGTGGCTTGGATTGATTCATGGGATTCAGCAAGCTGCAGGGTTAGGGTTAGGGTTAGGGTTAGTGACATCTTTTGCATTGCCTGTATGGCTGGATGACCTTCTTAATGCCAACCACTTTATTGTGTGCACTAGTTGATTTCCTTGCGTCACTGGCATTAGCATAGTAATGGATTTAGCTGCTCATTTGTATTAAGCTCACAGTAAGCCCAGAGAGATGATTGCCTACAATTAACACTGGGGTTTGTCACCTATCCCTTGCTACTTAATTACTAGTTAAAGGAATGAGCAAAAAGACATTGAGTCTGTCTTCTCATAAAAATATGTTTTAATAGGATAGCTCCTATTATAACAATGCCCTTGCAGCAAATGGATTTAAAGAGAATTTCACTTACAATACTCGCAACAAGGACCAGCCAAAAACAATGCTGATGCACTGTAATTTGGTTCACATCCCCTTTCTCCATTAGTGTGAAGTCCTGCATATTAAAGCTGTCCTTAAGTTAGTTAATAAGCATTTTCCTTCCAGATACAGGGATAGAAAGCTTTTCAATAGACACAAACTTCAATTCCTATGGTTGTTAATTTAAAGGTAATACAGAAAATTAGGAAAAGCATGAATATCACACAATTTCATCTTCCTCTCCAATAAATTGTATCATTACTAATAAAGAAACAGCCTCTAATTTTTATTATTGTTTAACCCCAGGTCTACACTGACTAAGCAAGCAGATTAAAAGGTGTTCCAGCCATAACCATTTCCCTTTTCCTTCAGCTGTTTTTGTGTCTGGGACAACAATAATGAATAACATATTTTTAAGATGGTACAGTGATATTCAAAGGACTTGTGGCTGCTATTTCTAGCAGGTTGAGTGACCATGTATCAGTCAATAATATTTTTCTTTCTAATTTTGGCACAAGGCCAGCAATTTTGAAAGGAAGGGCAAGTCATTAGCATTTACTCCAGTACTTGAGTGGTACTTTGTTTTATCAACCCAGAAAGGGTGAACAACAAAGTTGACCTTGTCAGAATTTGAACTCAGAATATAGTGAGTTTGAAGAATTACCACTAAGAATTTTTGTCAGATATGCTAGCAATTCTTCTATTTCATCACCTTTAAAGCACCAATAATATTAAGAAGTAGTAAATTTCAGTAATTATAGTTTTCAACACCACAAAGCTAAAGTCAATAATCATAGGGTCTAAAATCAGAACATAGAGGAATGAAACTAAATATTATTGTACAATTAGTCCAGCACTCAACCATTTTTAACAACATACCAGCTTTACAATGAAGAATATTATTAGAAGAATTTCAAAAGAAATTGGCAAAGTACAGGTGTGTCAATATGTTATCAGATTACACAGCTCAGACGGAATTATATTAATCTTCAGCCAGGCATATAATGAAACATTATATAATAAGTCAACAGAGTCAGTACATACATACATACATACATACATACATACATACATACATACATGCATACATACATATACATACACATACATGCAAACACACATGCAAACACACACACATATACATACATAAATACATATATGTATATATACACATATATATTCTATATATATATATATATATATATATATATATATATATATATATATATATATATACACACACACACATAGATATATACATATACATACATACATACATACATATATTTATATACACACACACTCACACACATACACACTCACACACACATATATATACATATATACATACACATACACATATATACATTCATATATATATATATATGCATGCATGTATGTATACATGTATGTATGTATGTATATGAATAATTGTGTGCATTTGTGTATGTGTGTGCATAAGCTTATAGATATATGCATGCTATTATGTTCATGAAGCATGTAATAAATGATAGTACAATTAATGAGATTAGTCAGTATATGTGTGTATGTATATGTGTGTGCTTGTATATAGTATGTAGGTGGGTATGCAAGCACAATGTATCTACGTCTCTGTGCGTGTATGTATGCTTATGTCTATACATATGTAAATGGATGCTGCATAGCGAAATGGTTAAAAAGTTCACTTGCCGATCATGTGGTTCAGGGTTCAATTCCACTCTGTGAATTCCATCTGTCTTACACCCATTGGTATACTTACAAAATCAGAAGACAGCCCAGCATCCATGTCAATCAGAAACATTTTTGCATGCTCAGAATTGCAGATGCATAGAATAAACTACCAGCATCTGTTATCACCTGTCTGCTTAATTGCAAGATTGTGAAGGGAAGCATTTTGTTTTGTTCATGATCCTTTAAATGTTTAGGTACTCTCTTTTACTTGTTTCAGTCATTTGTCTGCGGGCATGCTGGAGAACCGCCTTTAGTCGAGCAAATCGACCCCGGGACTTATTCTTTGTAAGCCTAGTACTTATTGTATCGGTCTCTTTTGCCGAACCGCTAAGTTACGGGGACATAAACACACCAGCATCAGTTGTCAAGCAATGCTAGGGGGATAAACACAGATGCACAAACACACACACACATATATATATGTATATACATATATACGAAGGGCTTCTTTCAGTTTCCGTCTACCAAATGCACTCACAAGGCTTTGGTCGGCCTAAGGCTATAGTAGAAGGCACTTGGCCAAGATGCCACGCAGTGGGACTGAACCCGGAACCATGTGGTTGGTAAGCAAGCTACTTACCACACAGCCACTCCTGCTAACTTTTATTTTATTGTCCCAGATATTGTGATCATTTGTAGTGTATGAATTAAGGAGTTGCATTCTCTCCACAAGAACTCAAGGTCAGCCATACTTTGATCCAGATAGGTTGGTCTATATATTGCTGCTCCAATAATAATTAGATATGAAGCTGAAAGTGTGTCTCTATGTATGTACGAGTGTATGTATGCATGGTTGTATATATGTATATATGTATGAATGAATAAATGTATGTATGTATGTATGTATGTATGTATGTATGTGTATTTATGTATGTATGTATCCATGTATGTATGTATATTTATATCTCTGCCTGCATGTATATCTATATGGATGTATGCATATGTGTATGTGTGCACATTCTTTTATTCTTTTATTTGTTTCAGTCATTTGACTCTGGCCATGCTGGAGCACTGTACATATACATAATTTTTTGTGTTTTTGTATACATGTATGTTTATAAAACACATAATCAAATTTTGCATAATAAGATCATTTCAGAGATCCAGGGATACCAGCTCTCTCACCTTAATTATCAACTCCAAAAGATATCGCTGTGTGGGTAAGATGTTTGTTTCTTAACCAGAGCTCAACTGGTACTTATTTTAATGACCTTGAAAGGACGAAAGGCAAAGTCTACCTCGGCAGAATTTGTGCTCAGAATGTAAAGATGGATAAAATGCTGCTAAGCATCTTGCCCAGTGTGCTAATGATTCTGTTAGCTTGCCGCCTTTCTTTGTGTATATATTAAGACAATATAAGTACTATAGTAACCAAATTACTCTACCCTTCTAATATATATATATATATATATATATATATGACTCAGCAAGCCAAGTGAGACCATGCGTGAGAAGACCCTGCAAGCCAAGTGAAACCAAAATCCAAGGCCTCTGCCAGGGATGTAGCCAGCCCACTTATGCGTAACATTCCTTCTTTGGACAATAAACTCTGCTTGCGAAGATTTGTTGAGGCAAGTGAAATCAAAATCGAACTAAATTTGATGACTGGCACCCATGCCAACGTCTTCATTGAACACTAAACTCAGCTTGCGAAGACCTGTTGGGGCAAGCAAAAGCGAAATCATGATGGCACTTGTACCAGTAGATCACTAAGAGCACCATCCGAGTGTGATCGTTGCCAGAGCACCAGCTGTCTGGCTTTCGTGCTTGTGGCACATAAATAGCACCATTTGAGCATGACCGTTACCAGTGTCGCCTTCCTGGCACTTGTGCCAGTGGCATGTGAAAAGACATTCGAGCGAGTTCATTGCCAGTACCGCTGGACTGGCCCTTGTGCAGGTGGCACTTAAAATACACCATTTCGAACATGGCCGTTGCCAGTACCTCCTGACTGGCCTTTGTGCCAGTGGCACGTAAAAGCACCCATTACACTCTTGGAGTGGTTGGCGTAAGGAAGGGCATCCAGCTGTAGAAACTCTGCCAAATCAGATTGGAGCCTGGTGTAGCCATCTGGTTCACCAGTCCTCAGTCAAATCGTCCAACCCATGCTAGCATGGAAAGCCAACGTTAAACGATGATGATGATGATATATATATATATATATATATATATATAGATATATATATATATATATATACATATATTAAGATAGTTATATGTGCTATATTAATCTTATACACATGATAAAATAATAAAATATTTCTCATTAGTGATAAGGAAGATTAGCTATAATGATTATAAGGATTAGTTATTTATCAGCTGTAATGGAGAATCATTAAAGAATCTTCATTATATCTAATAAAGTGATTGCTTTGTAGTCATGAAATGCCAAGTCATCATTAGTAGAATATAACAGAATATGATTATAATCTAAGGGGGTCTAGCCATGACCATTCCATCATTTTTCAGACATTATTATTTCTCTTACTTTTAAGATGGTATGGTATGTGATTTGAAGTAGATTCAGCTGTTATTTTCTGCAGGTCAAGCAAGTACATAGAACCCTCCCTTTTTAGACAGCAACACATTATTTGAAGATGTAGCTGCTATTTCAAGCAGGTCCGCTACTGCAATAGAGACACGCTTATTGTCACTTGTTATTGTCGTTGATGCTGTTGTTACTGTTATTTAGCCACAGGTCAACAATGATTGATGAGACCTAATGATTGATGAGACCTATGACCAAAGGCATTTCAATTATAGCTATTTCACACTACTCTAGTCTACTTAGCTGGAAATCAATAATAACTGAC